>NW_001915112.1:0-22492 GCF_000208925.1 Entamoeba histolytica HM-1:IMSS
ATAGATGAAAATTCTATTAACACTCAATTAACTATTTTTTATTTATTTCATGTTATTTATGTGATATCTTAGATTTTTTATCACTTTCTTTATTTATTTTTCTTTATTAATCTTTTGATGTATTTTATTGAAACTATTTATTTGTTGATTTAAATATAATTGTTTTCAATAAAACACGACTTTTCATTTATTTCATATCCATTTTAAATGAAATTCTTATTTTCATTACAACAATTAAATAATTTATCAATAAATGAATAACTAAAGAAGAAATGATTTGACTATAATATAAATGAGAAATATTATTTGAAATTAAATTAATGAATAAATAATAAATTAAGAATGAATAAAAATAATGTCATTAATCATAATTAATTCAAAACACAAAACACATTAATAACAGTCAATCAAAATATAAAAAGAAATTATGTAATAATAAAATACTTTTATTATCAAATACCTTTCTTCTAATTATATTATATTTTCATTATTGTATCATTAAATAATAAATAATATATTTTATATAAAATTAGATTTATTCAAATAATAATAAATGTAAATTATTAAAAATAAATGATTTAATTGTGAAATATTCAGAGATATTCAATGATAATTTGATAAAACATGTAAATAGTAACATCACATTTATTTTATTCAATATTTTTATTTATCTATCATTTCTCTTAACAATCTCGTTCAAAATGAATTAATAACTATCAAATATTCATTTATATCAATAACACATTATCTAATATCACAATTTTCATATTTCAAAACATTAAAGTTATTCTTAATTGAATATCAGTATTTCATCAATTCTTTTATAACTGAAATTTAACAAATGATTCATCAATTGAAACATCAACAAGACATTGTGAAAATATTGGTTTAACTATAATTTCATTATTTCTTGTAACTATCTTATAATTCTTGATTTTAACAAATTGAACTGCATCAGTTCTACATGTATAATCCATTTCAGTGTATAATTAATCACTTTCTTTAGTAATTCCATTACTTATATTATAATTATAAATATTTGAACCAATTCCTGAATCACATCAATTGCTTCAATTCTCATTATTATACCGAACAATATATTTGTCTGAAATATCATGTATCTTATCATCACCATCTTTTCATTTATTATTATTCTTTCACGTATTCAAATTGAACTGAATGAATAAAATAACATTCATTTCCATTTATCTCAAATTGATGTTACTTTTCTTTATTTTCTCATTTCAACAGTTTCTGGTGCTTAGATATTCATTTAAATAACTTCTCTTTTTCTTCACCACTTCAATTTAATCTTAAAAAATTAATATATTCATCATTCATTATATCAGAAAATTACCAATCTACAGATAATTTGAATACTTTTATTCTGTCAAGAAAATTAGCAAAGAAATAATGCATCTAAATAATTTACAAAAATGAAAAAGATGCAAAATAATTTGCTTCAATAGAATATTCCATTTATTATATTTTGCTCCTAAATAAAAATAAAAAATAAAAAATATGATAAATACAGAATATGTATATATTTATGTTTATATTTTATAATCATTTATATTCATTTTGTATGAAATATTAATGAAATAGATGATTTGATTATTCATATTTTATTATTTTTATTATTTTTATTCTTTTGTTATTATGTTATTTATCTATCGTATTTTTATATTTATTTCTCTGTTTATATTATGTATATCATTATATTCTTCTTATTATCTATATATTATTATATTATTCTTATTTTATGTTTTTTATATTTATATTCTTTAGATTTTCTTATTGTTATTCTTTTCTATTTAGATGTATTTGTTTATTTGAATATTCATCTTTATCATTTTTATATTATTATCATTGATATCTATTTTCGATTTATATTTATTCTCTTTTGATTTATATTATTTTTATCTTTTATACTTTGAATTTATTATTATATCATTGATTATCATTTCTCGTTTTATTTATCATTTATTCTTATTATTATTTTATTTTTCTATATCCTATATCATATTTTTCATATCATTTTTCATTTATATTTTATCACTTATTACATGTTATAATAAATATCATGATGAAATTATACATATAAATAATAAACATAAAAAATAATAAAATATTTTTCAACAATAAAAATTGTTGCTAATTATTTTACATAATTAAATTCTGCGTTTTTATTGCTCTTTTTTATTTGTTGCATTACAATTTGCATCCTTTATTTTTTCATTCTTTTCTTCTTTTGTTATTTTTGTTTCATTACTCTTTATCTTCTTTCTTTTTATTCTTTTATGTCTTTCTCTTCTTTTTTTTTAAATGGATAACGGACAGTGTATACCACGTAAATACAACAATTTCAAGAAAGGCTTGAGAATAACTTCCAATCCATTTAAAAAGCAAAATGTTGTGTTTAATAAACGATTTAAAAGAAGAAAAGGAAATAAGAATTATGGTAAGAAAAGGAACAACTTCACTCTTAATATCAGTGGAGTAGATTGTAAAAAAAGAATAATAAGAATAAATGAATAATGAAAAAGGAAGAAATAACTTTGTGAGAGAATACCGTAAATATGGAAAAGGAAATAAGAGATATGCGAGAAGAAATCACAAAAACATTGAAGACTTAATTGTAGAACTTTCTGATAAGACCAAGGACTGGACGAAAGAAGAAAAAGAGATACTAGATGAAGGATATTACAAGAAAAGTGGTAGTCCTGCATCGGAAGCAAGGATGCTAACACAACTATGTAAAGCAGTAAGGATATACAATATGAGCAAGATGAACAAGCAGAATATCGTCCAAAGAACAAAGAGTAGCAAGAGTGTACAGAACACAGAAGGGAAGCAGAGAAGAAAAAAGGGAGTGAAGTTGAGAAGAATAGTATGAAGAAGGAGCTTGAGGTAACAAGGAGAAAGAAGGAAGAATTAGAACAACAAATTGCAATGCTTCTTAAATAAATTGAAGAAGTGAAAAAAGGACAGAAAGTGCCTATATCTGAAGAGGAAGTAGCAACTATAAAGCAGAGAATATAGCAGGAATTAGAAAAGGAAATGCAAAGGAAAACAGAAGAATGAGAATCAAGAATGAAGAAATTGGGAGATTACGGTGTCAAATAAATGAGCACAATGAAAAGCCGAATATATACAAATGAAAGAGCAAGAAAGAGATAGAAACAAAGGAGAAGGAAGTTGAACAGTGGAAGAGGAAAGCCCAACAAATGAGAATAGAGCAAGAGCAAAGAAAGAAGGAAATAGCCGAGCAAGTACAGAACCTGATTAAGCAAACTGAACATATCCAGAGAGAGTCTCAACAAACAGTGGAAGACTTGAGCAATCAACTCTTTGAAAAACGAAGAATGGCGAACAAAAGAAGATTGGAAACAATGACAATGAGAGTCAAGGAGATGAAGGAATTGGTAGAGAAAATGAAGAATAGGCAATACCTAAGAATGGAAATAGGAATAACTCAAAGAAGGAAAACACAACCACTAATAACAGAAACTGAAGACCAGAAAATCCAAGCAATGGAAGTCATTGAAAGGTCAGTAGAAGAAGGAAATTTTACATATGTGAGCAACGGGATGAAGTACAAAATGATACCGAATGAAACAACAAAGAGGAGAATGATGTCAGGAAGTCGGAAAAGAAGTGTGGAATCGAACAAAGTGAGAATAGTAAGGATAGAAGCTGGAATCCCCTCTCAAAGAGTGACAACACAAGATGGACCACAATTGTTGCTGATGACAGAAAGTCCATTAGAACAAAAAAGACAGGCAGTCTCTCACAACCTGTTGCTTGACTAGCTATAACGGCATCATCACCACCAAAGGAGAAATAAGAGAAAGAAAGAGAATACTACGGTATTGTATAGGAATTAATCAAATGAATATCAAATTAAAAAGAAAATTAAGATGGAATGAAATTGCAGAGATACTGAGTGAAGTAGGAATTGAAATAGAGAAAGAAAAATATGTCGGGAATATAAAGGAAAGCAGATGAATAAAGCATGAAATAAGAGAATACAACAACCGAGAAGTGAATAGAATGATCACAAATGTTGAGGAAATAGAGAATGTGAAAACCAGAGAAATAATCAAAAGAAACGTGAAAAAAGAATTAGATCAGAAATACTTGGATGAACTGATTGAAGAAACAAAAAGAATGGAAATAAGTGAATACAGTTATATTTGATACTACTTTAACACAAGAGCATGTGATGAAATAATCACCTACCTGAATGAGAAATGGAAGTGGAATGGAAATGGCATCAAAGAAATACAAAGTGATATCTATAAAATATCACATATCATCAAGAAGTACCTAGAGAATGAATTTATTGGATACAAGAATGACTATGATGTAATCCTACAAAGAGGAATAAATCAATTGAGTGACTTGCTCATTAGATGTAATTACAAGAAATTGAGGAAAATACTGAGAATAAAAACATTGAATGAAAAAAGAATCTGATGGAGTGTGAATGAAGAAATTAACCAATTAAAGTATCTGAAGGAAATGAGGAAGAAGAAGGTCGATCTTTCAAGAAGTGAAAGAAGAAGAATATATCACAACAAGATACAAAGTGTAAATGGAAAGAAATTAGATAAAAACCCAGAAGAGATGATTGAAATGTCAGAAAAACCAAGTGACGAAGAAACACTCTTGTTTTGGGAGAAAATATATGATAGACACAGGAAGATGGATGAAAAGAATGAGAAGATCAAGGAAATGATAAAAGAGACTGGAACAAGAAATTGGAAAAGTGTAAAAATCACAAGGGAAGAAGTAGAAGCAACTATAACAAGATTACCAAGCTGAAAAGCACGTGGAATAGATGGTATCCAAGAATACTACTGGAAGAGATTGGTGGGTGTGAGAGATAAGACAGTGATATATTCAATGAATGGATAGAATTACCAGAACTTATTCAAAGAGAAATGGTTACAGGAAGAACCATACTGATATACAAAGGAAATGATAAGAAGAAAACAGAAAACTACCAACCAATCACGTGTCTGAATGTAATTATGAAAGTGTTCACATCAATCATCAAATATAAAATGGAACTACAACTCATGGGAAATGAAAAGAAATCAAGTAAACCCATGTCAGTATGTAACAAAGAGAGGAAGCATACTAAGTCTGATTGAAAGAAATGAAAGAGAAGCAAACAGAACAAGATACTTGGAATCATTCTACGATATCAGGAAAGCATATGACACAGTTAACCATAACTGGTTAGAAATAATATTAAGATACTTCAAGGTGGCATTTAGAATCACAGAATTATTAAAAAGTATGTGCATAAGATGGAGAATAAGAATTGGATATGGATAGAAAGAGGAAATAGGAGAAGTACAAATGAAATGCAGAATACTCCAAGGAGACTCTTTGTCACCATTATTATTCATCCTACAAATGAATATCATATCAAATGTAATTGATGATATCAATGAAGAAGAAATATAAGTTACCTATGTATTATATATGGATGATTTAAAAGTAACAAGCGAAACAAAGAAAGGAATGAAAGAAGCACACAAGAAAGTATTAGAAATAATCCAAGCAATAGGAATAGAAGTGAACGTTAGCAAGTGTGAGAACTGAAGAAAAAAACATCGGAATACCTACAAATATGAAAGAAATACCAATAGTAGATGAAGAACATCCATGCAAATACTTAGGAGTATTTCAAACTACGTGAAATGATGATGAAGAATGTATAAAGAAGATAAAGAATAATATTGAAGCAGAAATCAAAGTAATCAACACAAGCAATGACAGTAGTATGAATTACATCAATAGAACCAACACAGGAGTGATACACAAATTCACATACAGTGCATCAGTAGTGAAATGGCTAGTGATGCAACTGATAGAGGTAGATAAAATAATCAGAAAAGGCATTAAAGAAGGAGGAGTGTATGGGAAAGGAATGTGTGCAAGCAGACTATATGTAGAAAAGAAGAAACTAGGAGATGGACTGAGAAGTATCCGAGATGAATGTCCACTTGAACTGATAAGAACAATAATATACTTTACGTGGAAAAGAGGAGATAGAATAGGCAATATGATCCGAATGAATGAAGGGAAGAATGGGATGTGGAATAGATTCTACAAAGCATGTGGAAAAAGACTGAACAGAGAAGAATTGAAGAAGCTATTATATAAAAAAGAGAATGGAAAACGAGATAAAGGACAGATAGTCAAATATCTGAAAGAAGGATTCCAAACACAATACTTGAATGAATGAAGGAAGAAGAAAGTGAACAGTGAAGTATTAAACGCATTTGAAAACAAAATGACAGAGCAGAGCAAGTTAAGGAAAGTATGGGAACAAATCAATATAAACAGGAAAGCATATATCCAAGTGAAGAGAATGCAAGAAAAAGCAACAAATATTTGAGTAAGAAAAGCTGCCATCCCACATGAACAGAAATATTCAATGTGTCCAATATGTAACAAAACAGCAACAATTGACCATATCTCGTTGAACTGCATTGTTACAAAGAAAGAACGTATGTACAAACACGATAGAGTGGGAAAGAACATCTGAAGAGTCTTGAAAATCAAATATAAAATATATGGCGATGAGGCAGCACAAAGAAGTCGTGAAGAAGAAAACAAGAAGAAGCTAGTCATAAGAAAAGATGAATTTAGGAAAACCCAAAGAAAAATACAAAAAGAAAATATTCTCATGGTATGGAACCAAGAGTTTGTAAGCAAGCAAGAAAGCAAATTTCACAAAAGACTTGACATTTATGTTCGATAATTAAAGAAGAAAGAATCAATCATAATAGATATGAAAACAGTGAGAGAGAAGAGAATAAGTTCTGCATTCACAGAGAAAGTGAACATGTATTCTAAGCTGTAGGAATACATCAGAAGAGTGAAAAGAATAAACAGAGTAATAACCATTCCAATTGTAATAACCGTGAACTGATTGATTAACAAAGAATCGGTGAGAATGATGGAGGCAGAATGAATCAAAATTCCATGGGTGATTATTGCAAAAGAGATAGTAATTAAGAATATGAAAGATATTATGAAATACTGTAGAGACTATGCTGGTGAATATAGTGATGTAGAAGAACCAGATGAAGAAGACTCGAAAGAGAGTGAAGGATGAGAAGAAATTCTCACCTGAACAATGGATTATTACTTTTAATAACCTTAGTTTAATTTATTATTATTACTTTTATTATTAAATCAAATAACCATTAAATAAAAAAAACAATAAATTAATGTCTATTAGTATTAAAATTACAAGTAGAGTTTCCCTTTATTCCTTTTCAATCAAAATTCTTCACGTCATTATTATCCCAAAAACATTGTGGTTTAGTATTTTTTGATTGAATGTGTTTTATACATTCACAATATTTTCTTCTATGATTTTCAATCATTCTTCCAAAATCAATACATACTTTAAATGAACTTTTATTTTGATTCATTACACAATATTGCATTTTGGGAACAAAGTCGATTGCAACTTCTCTTACTTCTTCTTTCTTCATCATTAAACATCGTTGATATCTCATATCCCATAAATTAACAAAATGACAAAAATCTCGTGCAAAGAAAAATGCTGATCCTGCAAGTGATGATGGTGAATTACTTGTATAAAATGGATCTAATGTCATTATTTGAAGAAATTGAATACTTGCTTCAATAATTGGATGATTTCTTTCTTCTTGATTATATTGTGGATATCCTGCTGCTTCCCAAAGAATATTTAAAAAGTCATATGACGTAGGATTATCTATTTTATAATTAATAGACTCTAATAACTTCTTTTCCATTCCAATAATATCTTCTTTCCCATATTTATTATTACATAATTTTTGTACATCACTAACTTTAATTCCTGTAGACTCAAACTTAGAACAACTAAATAATGATGTTACAAATATTAATCCAAGTTCATCTGAATTAACAACTACTCTTGTTGTATATAAATCAACTAATGTTAATGTTTGAAAGATTATTTTCTTTGAAAGATGAAGATATTCTGATGTTTTAAATAACCAATCAACTAATTGTGGTCTCATAAATGGTGTAGCAATTGTTAAATCAGGTAATGGCATTTGGTTTTGTCTTTCTCTAAGATATCTACAAAAATTTTGAAATTCTGGTGAAATTCTCTTTTTCTTTTGTTTATCAACAATAGTAACTTGTTCATCATTAAAGGTAACAGGAATGAAAGCACTCTTAATTCTTTTCTTTTCATTTTCAACACAAAGTGTTTCTTCAATACACATACTTTAACAATTTAATACAATCTAATTTAATAAGATGTGATTGATAATCTTTTTATATTTCTTCCTTTTCTTCCACGAAGTGATACGTGGTTAAAAATATACACTTTTTTGCTTTATTTTTTTTTTTCAAATTCTATTTCCTTCACATAAAAAAATAAACAATTCTTGTTAATGATATTTGACAACTTGTTGATAATCTTATAAAATCTTATTATTCTCTACTTTTATTAATACTATACTTTTGAGTTAAAAAGAAAATGACTTTTTCAATGAATTTAAAATGAGTTTGGCTTTTATTTTCTTTCTTAATGTTATGACTTTCCTTAGTTTCTGTAAAGAATAGAAAAAAATATATGTTTTTTAAAAATGAAATTAACCTTTTTAAGAAACAAATAAAGAGTCAACGTCAAACTACCTGTATTTATTGAATTGAAATAAAAAACACTAAAGACATTTCTCTGTTTCAACATGTTTTAATGAAAAGAAAAAAAAAGAAAAGAATAACTCCAGAAAAGAAGAAAAAATCCAAATAAAAATGGCAAAATGTTGAATTGATGACTTAAAAAATAAAAAAAATCTTCAAACCAGAAAAATAAATATTTTAATTTATGCTATGTTCCACATTAAAAATAGATTATTTTGCATCTGAAATAATATCCTTTGTTTCTTTATCTTTTCTAATTGAATTTTGTGAAAGAATACGTTTCTTTTCTCCTTCAACAAATTCTTTCATTTTATCTATTGTTTCATTCTCCTTTCCTCTTTTCCACTCATCTTCATCATATTGAGTTAAAATTGGTATTGGATTTCCATTTGGTAATAAAACTCCTTCATTAAATAATTCTTTATGAAATTCACTTGTAAGTAATTTTGAAGCACTTAATCGTTTTTCAGGTGAGTATTGTAATGTATGAGTTAAAATAGTAATAGCCTGAACAGGAGGTTTAAATGAACTCAATGTATTTTCAATTCCAATTCCATCAACTTTAGGTAATATTGGTGGAGGAATTTCATTGTTCATTGCTTTCATCTCTTCTTCTGTAGGTGTTCCAATAATTTTTATTATTTTTACAACTTGATCTGAAGTACTACTCCCTGGAAAAAGTGGTTTTCCTAAGAACATCTCTGCAAGAATACATCCATAAGACCAAATATCAATAGAACTATTATATTTACTTGTTCTAAATACTAATTCTGGTGCTCGGTAATGCCGTGAACAAATATATGAAACATTTGGTTCTGATGAATCTAAAATATTTTTTGCACTTCCAAAATCACAAATCTTTAAATCACCTGTATTTTTATTAACTAAAATATTTTCTGGTTTAATATCTTGATGAATTATATTTAATGAATGAAGATATGCTAATCCCCGAATAAGTTCATATGAAAATAATCTAATATATATAGTTGGTACTTTTTTTTTTAAACTTCTCATAAATTGATAAAGATTTTGTGGTAAATAATCCATAACTAAATTTAAACAAAAACTTGAGCTCTAATAATGATGTTAGTAGTTTGTTTGTTTTTTTATTCTTTAAAAAAAAAACACTGGTTTAATTATTTATGTCCGTTCTTAACAAAATTAAAATAAACAAACATTTGATAACTTACTCAAAAATGAATCTTTTAATTTTATTACATTTTGATGATGAAGTATTTCTTGTATTCTTAATTCTTTGTTCTATATTCATTATTATTTTCTCACTTATTTATTTATTATTTTCTTTAAACAAATATTCTTTACTTCTTTTTTTTTAATTGGTTATTATACTTAATAATTATAACAAACTTTAAACCGTTTACCTTGTGACACTCTCTTAATTGCATTAACCTCACCTGTTTTTATATTAGTAGCTAAAAAAACAATACCAAATGCTCCATATCCAATAACTTTTGATATTCGATATTTATTTGTTTCATTATCTAATATTATTCCTTCTTGAATTCCATAATTTTGAAATACTTCTGTTTGTGATACTCTTTTTAATAAACGTTTAGACATTGACTAATCCTTAAAGTTCTTTTTCGTCAAATTTTTTTTTTGTTTTCTTTATAACAAAATTTTTTAATCTTTTTATAGCATTTTCATTTATTTTTGTTTTTAATTACATTTTTCTTTTTCAAAATAAGTAATTCTTCTGTTATTTATTAAAATTGATAAAAAGTAATTAATACATTAGTATTTTTAATAATTATAACTTATTTTATAGTAAGAATTTTAAAAATAAAAAACCTTAAAAAACCCTATTTTTTCCAAAAAGAATGAAAAAAGGAGAGAAAAGAAGAAGTTCAGCAAAAAAGAAAAAATAAAGAAAAGCAAAAGAATTTTAAAAAAAACCCTTTGAATTAAAACTTTGAAAGATAAAAGAAGTTAAAGAGAAAGAAGATAAGATGGCAGCATGGTTAAATGGAACAAAAAAGAAAGAGTGTTTAACATTAGATAAAGAAATGAAATTATTTGAACAATTCATTCAATTAACACCAGAAGAAATTAGATGTAGAAATTATTGTGTTGATAAACTTAAACAACTCTTTGAAAATAATATTGAACATTGTGAAGTTCAAGTATATGGAAGTTTTGTTTATGGATTATCATTACCATCAAGTGATGTTGATATTGCATTATTATTTCCTCAATTACCTTCTTTATCTATAGGAAGAAAAATTAGAATATTAAAAAGAGTTGCTCAACTTTGTAGAACAATAAAAAGTATTAGAGTAGATGATGTAATTACTAATGCTAAAATACCTATTGTTAAATTAACTGATTTAGAATGTGCATTATCAATTGATATTTCTGTTGATTGTGATAATGGGATTGTAACTACTAGTTATATTAAAACATTATTAACTGAATTCCCATTAGCAAGAACACTTTCATTATTTATTAAATTTTTATTATTTCAAAATTCATTAAATGAACCATATCATGGTGGTTTAGGTTCATATGCAATTATTCTTTTAGTTTGTACATATCTCAAAAATAATCCAACAGAAGACTGTGGTATTGCTATTACTGGATTTCTTAATTTTTATGGATCATTATTTAAAATGAGAATGACTGCTGTTTCATTAATTAGTGGATATTGTAAATATCGATCTGAAGATGATTCTGAATCATGTCCAATGATTATTGATCCTTGTGATGAATTAAATAATGTTGGTAGAACTTCTTTTAAATTTACTACTGTTCAGTACATTTTTAAAAAAACATTAATTGGAATAAATTATCAATACAAAAGTCCAAAGGAAAAATATCTACCTAAAAGAAGTAGATTATCTAATGTTGTTGCTATTGCAGCATCTACTTTAGTTTTTAGAAATGCTATTTGTCAACGATTTAGTGAACAAGGTACTCCAACTCTTGTTCATGAAAATAGAACAGTCAATGATAAGTCGTTACAATAACCATAAATTCTTTTAATGATTGATTTAATTGTAATGTTTATTTGAAAATTCTATTAATACTTAATAAATTACTTTATTTTCTTAAATAATAAAATCCCAAATTATAAATAATTTCATCTTCTTCTCTTATTTTTTTTTTATTCTTTGAGAACTTTATATTGAATTTAAATGATTAGCTTGGAAGCTATTTATTTAATGCATGTCGCATTACATTTTGAAACTTATTCAGACATATTTAAATTTCTTCAAGTTAGTAAAACTTGTAAAGAAGCAATTGAACGACTAAAAATTAATCCATGGTTTGCTAGTAGTGAAAGTGTTATTAAATTTTGTACAAATTTTAATCCTGAAACAATGAATTGTTTATCTTATTGTTTCTTTTCTAAACAACTATTTAACAAAGTCTCAAATATAAGAAATCCAATGTTTAATAGTATTTTAAAATCTAATATAAATGACATTACATCAATACTACCAAAAGTTTATCATATATCATTGTATTATACAGATGAATCTGAAACCCATCCTGAATCAAGAATGCCTGAAGAAACATCTCAATTTTTTATTGAGAATGCTCAACAATTTAATAACTTAAGATGTGTCAGAGGAGACATTGAATTAGTTATTGCATTTTTCAAAAAATTTACTGACAATGGTAGTCAAATGTTTGTTCACTTTCCAACAAGAGTTGAATTATTTAATTTAGTCAAAAGAAGTAGTTCTACGGAACAAAATTTGATTAGTCAAATAAAGAAGTACCTTCCTCATAATGGCATGACTCAAATAGAATATACAACTAATACCCATGTTAAATCAAAAGAAGAATTAAAATGTTTTGATGGAATTGAGTATCATTATACTGCTTTTAGTGATAATCAATGTGAATTTATGAGTGAAGCAATTGAATGTGATGAAGGAAAAATTGATATTAAAGGTACACTTAATTGTAATAGATTTAATTCTATTATAGAAAAATGTTATGCAGATATTATTAAACTTCATTTTGAAAAACCATTTGAACAAGAAGAAGGAGATGTTTTTAAAAGAAAAAAATATGATAATTGGAATATACCAAAATGTGTATTAACACTAGAACTAACACTTAATTTTGAATATCAATCAGATGACTATTATTTAATGCCAATTAACATGGATTATCTTCAAATATTAACATTAAATGAATGTGGGAATATTTCATTTGAAGGGGATTATCCATTATTAAGAGAAGTGAATATTTTAGGAAGTCATGACATTCAATTCATTGGTAAAGATAAAACAATAAACATCAATGAAATTGCTATTGAAGGATGTAGTTATTGTTCTATTGAATTAAAATTTAGTCCAATAGAATCAGTTATATTACAAGATGTTGAAGAGGTAACAATGAACATTAAAATGGACTCTCTAAAAGAATTTGTTATAATGGCAAGTAGAAATTGTTACTTTAATCCAATTTCATTCAAAGATATATTTGTTCAAATAGAAGAATGTTCAGAGATTAGTTTTTATAACATTGATAAAATAAATCAATTACCAGAAGATCAAGATATAGACGAAGAAGATTTAATTTCTCCATTACAATATTGTGGAGTTAATTATACAAAATTCCAAGAAATAATTCAAAGTTGTATCTTTTTACCATCACTACAATTATTTACCAAAATGAGTTCTAATAATTACAATAAACTATTCCAAGTAAGATGGTTTTATGTAAGTTGTTCAAGAGTTCAATCTCGTGGACCTGAAATTCGATTAAAAAAACAAGTAAGTTCGTGGTTAATCAATACTCTTTTTTCAAGTAATTTTTATAAGAAAGAAGATGATCGTAAGAATATGTATTTAGTATTTCCAAATGGTACTGGAAAAGTTGTTGATTCTTCTATCAGATATTTTGAAGTAACAGTACAACACCAGTCATTAATGTCTATTGGTATAATTCACTCAACAAAATTTGAATATGATGAAACAGTTTGTTATTGTTTATAAATAAAAGTCTTCTATAAAATAAAAATTAAAAAAAATAGGAGTATATTGGTAACATCAAATATTCTATTGGATATATGAACGATAGTGGAAATGTTTATGAAGGTGATCATAAAATCGCTTGTTCATTCAAACCTTATGGTTTATATGATGGAAATAAAAATGTTATTGGATGTGGCTTTAATTCAATTACTCATGAAGTCTTTTTTACTTGTGATGGAATAAAAGGTTATACCAAAAAGATTGACTGGGAAGGGATTGATGCAGCAATATCACTTAGCTTATTTAAGGAACTACATATCAATTATGGACAAGAACCATTTGTTTACAACATTTATAATGAGTATCAAAATGATTCTTGTTTAGTGGTATAATTCATTTCTTTGTTTCATTATATCAAACTACTCTTCTTATCCATTCATTTCTCATGAATATCATAATTGTTGAGATGAATAACAAAAAAAAAATTAATTTTCCAAAGAAATTTAACATCATTTTGGTAAGCAAGAATCATCAAAACCAAAAAAAACAAGGAAAAAAGAACAATAAATATGCAGTTTTGTTTGCTTAGTGAAATAAGTCTAAAAATGGCTATAACGGCAGAATGAGAACTTGAAAAAATCTCATCTTTGATTATTTAATGGAGAAAACTATTAATAAAGCAACTGATCCTGCTGACTCTTTTCCAAAAGATAAGCATGTTAGAAAATTAATTTGCTCATGTAGTACTGAACAATATTGTGTCATGCTCTATCATCAATTATTAGAAAAAATAAAAAAAGGAACACCAGTTACTCAAATGAAAGCTTTGGAAATTATTCATAGAATTATGCTTGATGGACCTCAACAAGCTTGTACAACTAGAACATTTGATTTAGGATGGATTCCAGAATTAGATAGATTCAAGCGCTCACAACCACGGAATGTTGCAACTGATTTATTCCTTAAATTCATCAGAGTATTAGAAAGTAAAGTTGAATTACATACAAATAATAGATTTATTCCAGGATCAATGGATCCAGATTTATTCAAGAAAGTTATTGGTCGGATGAAAATTGATTCTTATGAAAGTGCTAGTGCAGTTATTGAACCATTAATGAAACATTTACGAGTATGTCAAGATGATACTAATGCTATTTTAAAAGTGTTAAATGCAAAAAGAATATTATCACTTATGGCAATGTTAGTTACTTTAATGAGAGAATTAAATGGTATCTATTATATGTTTTATGAAATTATTTTTAATACCTTTGTTTCTCTTCATCATGACCAACGATATAAAGACTTAATTTCACAATTTAATACAATGCATTATGACCTTAAAAGTATATTCGACCAAATTAGTGTTATTAGAGATGTTACTGCCTTGGTTACTGTTCCACAATTGTCTTCTCAACCACCTGATTTTAGTGTTATTACTTTAGGTCATCCAAGATCACCAACTCCACCTCCTAAAGAACCAACCCCACCACCAAAACAAGAACCACAACAACAGGCATTTGAGCCATTTGATTTCAACAAGTTTGAAGAAGTTAAACCAGTTCCACAACAACCAGCACTTGCACCATTTGATTTTGCTAAAGAAGAACAAAAGAAACAACCTGTTGCTATTGAAAAAGAAAAAGAAGTTATTGTTAAAGTAGAAAAGGTTGTAGATATGGATCGAATCAATAAATTACTCAAAAGAATTAAAGAACTTGAAGAACAAATTAATGAATTAAAAATAACTATTGACCAATTAAAAGCAAAACATAAACGAGAATTAAAACAATTAAATGAAGAAAAAGAAGTAGGAAATAATGATAAAATTAAGGAATTAGAAGCTATTATTGAACAACTGAAAAAAGAAATTGAAGAATGGAAAGAAAAAAGTTCAGAAACAGAAGAATTAAAGAAAGAGTTGGCAAAAAAAGAAGAAGAAATTAAAGAATTAAAAGAAATTCAACAACAACTAAATGAAAAAGAAAGACAACTAAAAGAAGAAGAAGAAAAAAGAAAACAAATTGAAAATGAATTAAATCAATTAAAAGAAGTTATGGCAAAAGAGACTCAATTAAAAGAAGAATTTTCACATAAAGTTGAAGAAGCACAAAAAGTGATTCAAGAATTAGAAAAACAACTTGAAGAATTAAAATTAAGAGAAAGTAGTTTTGGAGAAAATGAAAAGAAATTAATCCAAGAATTAGAAGAACAAAAGAAAGAACTTAATAATTGGAAGAAGAAAGAGGAAGAATGGAATGAATATAAGAAAAATAAAGAATTAGAAAATGAGACAATGAAAGTTGAATTAAAAAAGTTACAAGATAAGAATCAAGAGTATATTATGAATATTGAACAACTCAATAAAGAAAAAGAAAATAAAATACAACAATTAAAAGAACTTGAATTAAAAGTTAATGAAATGGAACAAAAATATGAAATATTAGAAAAAGAAAGAGAAGAAGATTATTGGAGAGTTGTTGGAGCAAATGTTAAGGGAGTAGAAAAAGAATTTGAAGAAATGATGAAAAACTTTAATGACATGACAATTGAAGGAAATAAAAATGCTACTAAAGAAACTGTTCTAAGAGATTTAACTATTCTTAATGCTACTGGAAATGCTTATAGAATGGCATTAGAACAAAATCATCCAAAAGAAGCAGAAAAAGAATTAGAGAATTTCCATAAATCAATGCAAACATTATTAGAAGACCTTAAAGGAGTTGAACCAAAAATTGCAGATGAAGCAATGAAATTACAATTAAGACAAACTACATCTGATTTATATGATAGTGTTAAAGTATTAATGAATAAATGGAATGATAGAGAACATGTCAATGAAGCTGGTGATGTTTTTAATATCAATATGACGAAAGAAAAAACTCTTGTAGAAGGAATTGAAGAAGTTGCTGAAGCAGTTAATTTGAGTGGAATTGATGATGATGCTGAACGAGAATTATTAAAAGCAGCTGATTCTATCAACAGTTTAGCTAAAGACCTTGAAAAATGGTTAAAGCAATCAAAGAAAGGAGTAAGTGCTGAAATGGATGTTAACCAAGCAATTATGGAAAGTGCACAAGCTATTGCTAAAGCAACTGCTGCACTTGTTAATGCTGCAGCTTTAGCTCAAAAAGAAAGAGTTGCATTAGGAAAGAAATTAGCTACACCAACAAAACCATATGCTCCAAATCAAGTTTGGTCTGAGGGATTAGTTACTGCAGGAAAGGCAGTTGCAGAAGCTACAAAAGAAATTGTTACTGTTGCCAATAATAATGTTACACCTGGTTGTGAAAAGAATGAAGATGCATTAATTGCTTCTAGTCGTGAAGTTGCTAAAGCTACCGTTCAATTAGTCACTGCAGCACGATCCAAAGCTGATTTTGATTCACCAACATTAGGTAAAGTTGAAAACGCATCAAAGAGTGTTAAAGAAGCTACAGAATTACTTGTAAAAGCAGTTAATGCAATTAGTGGACTCAAAGAAGAAAAAGATGAGAGTGTTGATTTTAGTAAATTAACTGATTATCAACTGATTGTCAAAGAACGAGAAGCACAAATTAAAGTGCTTAAATTAAGAAGAGAATTAGATGCTGCTGAGAAAAAATTAAAAGATTTGAATAAACAACGTTATGAAAGACAAAACAATTAATTCATTTTTTATTTGTGTTATTTACTTTTTAAAAATATTTATATTGGTATAACAAATAAAAAAGTTATAAATATTATTAAACAAACTATTTTAAATCAAATATAAAAGAAAATTAGAAGAATAATTAAATAAACTAGTAAAATAGAATTAGTTAAAAAGAAAAAAAGGGTTTTGTATTTTAAGATAATTCAACCAGTCGTTTTCTGAAATGGCTAGAGGACCAAGACACCACTTGAAGAGATTAAATGCCCCACATCATTGGATGCTTTCTAAATTAGGAGGAACTTTTGCACCAAAACCATCACATGGACCACATGGAATGAAAGAATGTCTTCCACTTATTCTCATTTTGAGAAATAGATTGAACTATGCATTAAACGGAAGAGAAGTTACAATGATTGTTAAGAACAGAACAATCAAAATTGACGGAAAGATTAGAACTGACACTAGATATCCAGTTGGATTTATGGATGTTCTTTCTATCCCAAGAACTAAAGAAAACTTTAGATTAATGTATAACACCAAAAGAAGATTTTGTTTAGTTCCATTAACTGCTGAACAAGCAAAAGTTTGTTTTTATTAAATTTAAACTAAAATGTATTTAATTTGTCATAAAGAAACTGATCAATTACATATGATGAATTTCTTGGAGAACTGAATTTAAATTGAAGACAATTTATATTATGTTGCAAAGAACTGATGTTATTGACAGTTTCATGACAAGGAAGTACATATTTTTCAAGAATAAGAAAGAATACTTATTTTATTAGTTCAAGTTATGCAAAATTGAAAAGAGAGTACTTGGAACTGGTGCTATTCCATACATTGTTACTCATGATGGTAGAACTATTAGATATCCACATCCAGAACTTCAAGCTAATGATACAATCAAACTTAATCTTGAAACAGGAAAAATTGTTGATTTTGTTAAGTTTGATATTGGAAATACTGCTATGATGATTGGTGGTAATGGTATGGGTCGTGTTGGAGTTATTGTTAAAAGAGAAGTTCATCCAGGATCATTTGAAATTGTTCACATTAAAGATGCTAAAGGAAACACTTTCACTACTAGATTAAACAATGTCTTTGTTATTGGTAAAGGAACAGAAACTCTTGTTAATCTTCCACTTGACAAAGGAATTAAGAAACCATTATTACAACAAGTCAATGAAACTATTAAGAAGAACAAGATGCAAAAGGCTGGTATTCAAAAAGCATCAAAGAAAAGCAAAACCACCACTGAAAAGAAAGTTACACCAAAAGCTGCTGTAGAAAAGAAAGAAGAACAAGTTGAAAAGATTTATAAGAAATATCCAAAGAAACAAGCAGCACCAAAGAAATCTAAAGGAAACAAGAAAGTTGTTCCAGGCAAGAAAATTGGTAAGAAATAAATTAAGACAAGTGGTTTTAAATTAAAAAAATTTTAATTTTTTAAAATAAAGAAATAATGAGAAATAAAATAGGGTTTATTTAATTATGTTTTTTCATGTTATTCTAACAATCAAAGAGTTTTTTTAATCTTTTTTTGTTTTTAATTGTTCATTTTATTTATTTTTCTTATGTCATTTTTAGTATCATTTCTTGATTATTTTTAAAGAAAAAGTCATTTATTCAACAACATCACTTTTAATAACATCACTATTACCATTCTTAACCAATTTTTCTTTCAGACTCAATACTATTCCATCAATAGTTTGAAGTGATTGTAATTGAAGTTTCTTTAGAGGTATTTGCTGGAAAATGTTTAAAATAAATTGTTATTTGATTCTTTGTCTGATATTGAGAATAGTTCAAAGTAGTTTGAAAAAGTTTGAATTTAAAAAGAGAAGATAGTATTACATTATTTTTTAAAAGGGATGAGGGAATGGTTTAAATGAATTTGTTGTTGTATTTGGATTAAATTGAAAGATAATAAGACTAAGATTTGAGACATTAAGTAGATTGGCTGATTAAATGTGTTAAAAGGAAATTATGAATTATTTTCATTATTTAAAGGTTTATTTAGAATTGAATAATTTAGAAGATGTATGTCATTATGATGTTAATCACATTGTTCAATAAAAAAATTTTATTCATTAATTTAAGAATGGTAAATTCCATTGGTAGTTGTTCAAAAAACTCATAATTACTTAATAACTAGTTCTTTTTTTTTCAAAAGAAGATTTGTAATAAAAATTTGTTTCTTATTTTTAGTTCTTTTCATATTAAAAAAGTTTAAAATTCTCATTAAGTTTGACATAAAAGATACAGATTAGACTAAAATATATTTCAAATAACCTTGCTTTAGAATGAATATCGTCTCATCATTAACAATGTGAAATTAAAGACTCAACAAAAACTTTTAAAATATCAAAGATGATATAAGTCAAAATAAATATTTTTCTTAGAGGTGAATAACTGGGAATTTCTCATTACCAACAAATTATTTCATTAAAAAAAAAAACACTTTCTATTTTAAATGAAAAAGAGAAATTAATTAAATGATTCAGAATCAACTATATTTTTCTTATTTATAAAAAATATAACTGTGTTTCAAATAGCTTTAGAAGAGATAAGTCAAAATTTTTAATGAAAACAAGGTTCAAAAGAGAAAGCAAATAAAAAGGAGTCTGAATGAGTAAAAGAGATATATTATAAGTTAAAGAGAAATAAAATAGAAAAAAAAGAAAAAATTCATTTTGTTTATAACCAGCTACAAAATATTAATTAACCAAATACAAACAAAAGAAGAAAGAAAGAATAAAATGAGTTGTTTCAATAAACAGAATGAAGTACTAATATTTTTTTTATTTAATGGCATAAAATAATAAGAAGAATTAGAAATAAATGAAAAGAGTAATGGAAACAAAATGATTAAAGACTTTTTATGATAGTTAATTTATTCTAACTGTT
This sequence comes from Entamoeba histolytica HM-1:IMSS, assembly GCF_000208925.1. Classification (NCBI taxonomy): domain Eukaryota; phylum Evosea; order Mastigamoebida; family Endamoebidae; genus Entamoeba; species Entamoeba histolytica. Next base: position 20,182 of record NW_001915112.1, read on the forward strand.
ATTACTCAAAGAATTAAGTTCATTTTTTAGTTTAGGTTCTATTTTAATTTTGAATTAAACGAATTAAAAACACAGTCCTTCATTTTTATGATAATTCAATAAAAAATACAAATTTTACACAGAATATAATACAATAATAATATAATGTGCTATAATTTATAGTTTGTCATCTTATTTCAAACTATTTGCAATTGAACTAAAATAACAATTCAACAAATAGTTTTAAAATATAAAAGAAAAAGATAAATTTTATAGACGTTTAAAGAAGGTTTATTTGTTATTAAATAAATAAAGATTTTCAGTTTTTTTTACGATTTTAAAAATACAACTCAAAAACAAGTGGAACAAATAATTTGTGTCTAAAGCTATTTGCCAGAACAAGAATACCGGAACAAATAGATATAATTGTGAGAGTAATAGAACTACCCCTATTCTAAAAATATATAAAAAAATGTAATTTTAATTGAAATAAAATGACACAACATTTTTGGAACGAGAGATATCAGTAAGAAAAATCAAGAATTAAAAAAAAAGAAGAAATTGAAAAGTAAATTTCCTGATATATTAAGAATATCTACTTTATACCAAAAGTTCATGTTAAGAATTACTAATAGAACCCCCAAAAGGTGAGTAAAGAGATATGAATAGTATAAATAGTTAAAAAGAATAATAATAATGTACTATCAAAAAAAAAATAATAAATTTCAAGAAGATAGTTTAGATGAAATATACTTGCGCTAAAAATATTTTTTTTATTGAAACTATTCAAACCATCCTACGAATTTTAATAGTTAATTGAACCTTTAAGTAAAATTGTATTTCTTTGATATATAAACTCATCTACCAAAATTATTCAACAACATCATTTCTTAATACTATGTCTGTTTATTCTTCTTTTAGAGAACTTCCTTCAGAATGTCATTCAACTTCTTTATTATCAAAGAAATTAGTTTCAACTTATGTGCAATCAAAAAGAAATATGAAAAATTTTGAGTCTATTCAACAAGCTTTCCTCATTGCTCTTCTTAATAAATTTGGGAGTTTCATTTTAGAACGTCCAATTAAACGTTCTAAAGTTACTTTTCAGACTCTAAAAGTAAAATCTTTTAGTTTATTAAAAGAAACAATTGAAGTTGCTGAATTAGTTGATAGTTGTTGTAAAGCTCGTTCAGAAGTAGAATTATCTCATGGAATAAGTAAAGAACGTGTAAAAAGAAGATTTGATAAAAATCGTTTTATTTTTCTTTCAAACCTCCTCTTAGATATTGCAACTGAACTTGGCTATTTTTTTGAAACTAAAATGGCTCGAAATGCTGGTGGTGTTATTCAATTAGAAAAAATAAGAAAGACATTCTATCACTCACAACTCCTCTTTAGTCAAGAAGAAATGATGGTTCGTGGAGTTGCATTGAATAGGTATGTATTTTCTCTAACTGATAATGTTGATAAACTTGGAAAATTAGATAGAAATGATCCTATTATCATTAAAATCCTTTTTGACCCAATTGAAACTGTACAAAGAGGATGGAATGTTAGAGTCAAACAGGATGAATGTGACTCAAAAGAGTAATGGAGTTTAATTCATTTTCTTGTAGATTTTCTACACTTGAATATAGTTTTTAATTCAAAGTTTGTTCAGAATTATTATTTCCTTTTTATTATTTCTTTCAATTCTCTAATTTTATTTTTGCACTACTTGAATTGTTGATATATTACTTTTATTCATTTCATCTACTACGTTAGTAGATGTATTGTGAAACGATTTGTTTTTATTAATAATATCTTCTTTATTTCTTTGAGTAGAACCAAAAGTAATTTCCAAAAAAATAACATTTTTATTTGAAATATTGAGTCTCTTTAAGTTGGTTTAAATGTTCAGTATAGTTATTTAATTAAACAATAATTATATTATATTATACAATGTGCTTTTGTAAATATAGAATGTTTGTCATTTGTTGTCTCAAATTACGAACCACCTTGTTAGTGAAATAATTACAGAATGAGTGGTATTATTTCAACTCAAACTAAGAGAGAATATAAATGATGTTAAGTCAAGAATATGTTAAAAATAACAGTACTTAATTCAAAGCAAGATATATAGCATTATACTCTCATTCTTTGTTAATAATCTTCATTAATAAGAAAAAGCATAAATTAAAAAAGTAAATTAAAAAAAATGTTTCTCATTGGGATTAGATTGTAATATAATTTTTCCCAACAAAAATTCTAATGAAACATTATATTAAAATCAAAGTTAATTTAGAAAAAAGAAGTCTATAAAAAAAATTATAATAAATTTAAGTGAGGTTTA
>NW_001915111.1:0-22642 GCF_000208925.1 Entamoeba histolytica HM-1:IMSS
ATTCATTCTTTATTCTGAAATGTTGTGTATATTTATTATATTAAATGAATATGATGAATGAATATCAATATTATTGTTTATTTGATTTTAAAAAATAATAAATGAATATGAAATAATGAAATAAAATAATGAAGACAATGAAATGATAATGAAATAGAATAATCTAATATTGAACAAATCAAATAAAGAATATATTGAATATATCATTATTGTTACTTTATTATTTATTATTTCAATTATTAAATATTAATAAATTATTATTCATGAATATTTAATTGATTGATATTTTACAATTTCATTTTCATTTTATTTAATAAATGAAATATAAATAATAAATGAATGAATAATAATTTAAATAAAAAGCAATTAATTAAGTATTAATAGAACTAGCTTCTATTCTTCCTGGCTCAGGGGAGACTAATCCCGTCCCTTCGTCTTCTTCTTCAAGTAGCTCTACGGAGTATGTTTGGTTGTGATCTCCGCAGTATTCCATGACATCCATCATGTTTTTAATTACAAGGTTTTTTACTTCTTTTTCGATGTCAATTTCAATTTTTAATTCTTTAATTAATCTATTACTTTCTTTATTTACTAATCCATTTATTGAAATTACTACTGGAATTATTTTGACATCTTTTAATTTCTCTATTTTCATTAGCCTATTCTTTAATTCCTTGTACATATTTCTTTTCTTCCAATAGGCTCCATTAATATTGTGATCAGCCACAATAGTCATATCAAATAATAGACCAGTTTTGTTCTTTTTATCTAACACATATATGTCTGGTCTTTTGTGGTATTGTCCATCACTTTTAGGCATTATTTGTTTGTTCCATATCATTGTGATGTCTTTATATTGGAATATTGTTTCATATGGGGGTTTTTTATATTGTTTATTTCCAGTGTATTTTCTTATTAATCCCTCCCATATTATTATGCCTATATGGTCATGTTTTTCCATTTGTGATTTTTTATGACCAATGCAAGATAGTAGAATGTGCTCTACTGTTGCTATCTTGTCTTTACAAAGTGGGCAGTATTTCAATCTTTCATTTTTCATTATTTTTGCTTTCTTATACCCACAAAATATTGCTCCATCTTGCATTTTAGTTAATTGTAGGAATGCATTCTTTTTAATATTGATTAACTTCCATGCTTTCACTGTAGTAGTTTTATCTACTCCTTTTGACTCGAACCATCTTCTGAAGTGTCCACTTATTTGATGGGACTTCCATTTTTTGATGTATTGGTCGGTCAATTTCTTTATTTCTACTACTACTTCTTTTTCTTTTTTATTTTCAATCCCTTCATTTATTATTTCTTCTATTTTTGTTTCTGGGATTTTATGACCTAGGGCTTTTTTAATTCTATTCCATATTCCCTTCTTACTGTACCATCTATCTAATATGTTATTTCCTATTTCACTTTCTCTGGTACAGTAATACATCACTGTTCTAACTAATTCATTAACATATTCGTCCCTTATATTTATTAATCATTCACCCATTTCTTCTAGAGGGACATATAACCTATCTTTGGAGTTTCACCAATGTATTTTGCCTTTCTTAAATATTTTCTTATCTCCAAATCAATTTTATCTAGGTTAGTGACTTTCCAATTTACAACTGATATTGAATATCTGAAGATAGGGATTACTTCAGTGTTTATTCTAGTAATATATCTTCTATTACTACTTTCATCACTGTTTATTTCTTCCATCTTCTGATTCATTTTTTCTTTGATGGTTTTACAATTGAAGGTGTTATCAATTTCATCGGACTGCCATATTCCTAAGTATTTATACAAGTCCTCACCTTCAACTACGGGGATGTTTTGCATTCCATTTGGTATTTCTTTAATGTTTTTTAATACCATTCCTGATTTTTTCTCATTCATTTCCATCCCTATTCCACTTATTATTTCTTTAATTTCGTTGTGGATTATTCCCATTTCTTCACTACTTTCCGTCATTATTCTCAATTCATCCATATATAATGTGTGATTTGCTTTTGGGAATTTCTCTTCGATGATTTGAGAAATTACATTCATCTGAATGATGAAGAGTAGATTTGATAAGGAATCACCTTGTAAAATTCATCTATTTAATTTAATACATCATACTTATTCATTAAATTTATAGCCGATGAATATCTTCCACCTAGTCATCATACTTTCAATAATGTCAATGATGACACCCTCTACATTAAAATATTTTAATGTTTCAATTACCCATTCGTGGTTGACTGTGTCATATGCTTTCTTAATGTCATAATATGACTCATCATATTTTGGGTATTTTTCTTCTTTTTGCTGCTTCATCATATAACTATTAATTATTCCTTCTTTAGCAGCTAAGGATTGCAACTTACATCCCAGTTGATTTTTACTGATTTTCAATGATTCACAATTCATGTTAAGTCTTCTGTGAATCTTTTCTTTTAATATGGAGGTAAATACTTTCATAATTACATTTGTACAACTGATAGGACGATAATTAGTGACATCGTTCCTATCACCTCCTTTGTGGATTAATAAAGTTCTTCCACTTACCATGTCTAATGGGATGTTTTCGGGGAAGTTTAACCATTCATTAAAGATACTAAGAATGGCTTCTCTTGATGATGACATCCTTTTCCAATAATACCCATATATAGTGTCTATTCCTGGTGCTTTCCAGTTACTTATTTTCATTATACTTAAATTTAATTCATTTAATGTTATTATGACACTATCATAATTGATATATCTTTCATTCAATATCGTGATTTGTTTTATTTTCCAATTCTCTTTATTTAATATCACCTGTGTTTCATATAACGATTTCCAATATTCTAAAGTAATATCGTTATTTGGGTATATTTCATTTTTTGTTTCTTCTTTATTCTAATTTTCTTGTTAGAATCAAACATGAATGAATGAATAATAATTTAATATATGAAATAATAAAAAGAAAAGAAAGATAAATAATAAAGAAATATGATGTATTTAATACATACTATAATTTATTATCAAATAATATAATAATATCAAATGATAATTTATTTTTATTTCAAAATATTTTGCATCAATAAAAATGTTGCTAAATATTTTGCATCATTAAATTTTGCGCTTTTTTTATTTGTTTCAATAAAATTTGCATCCTTTGTTTTTTTCATTCTTTTCTTCTTTTATCATCTCTTTTGTTTTATTACACTTTATCTTCTTTCTTTTTATCTTCTCTCCTTTCTACTTTTATTCTTTCTTCATCTTCTTCTACTTTTTACTTTCTTTTTATTCTTTTATATCATTCATTCTCTTCTTTTTCAATTATTTGCTTTTTTTCGTTGCCTACCCAAAATATGTGGAGTCATATTATGACATTAAGAAATTATATGACACAGTAAACCACGAATGGGTAAATGAAACATTAAAATATTTTAAATATGAGTTTGTCATCAATGATATTATTGAAAGTATGATGACTAGATTGAAGATATTCATCGGCTATAAATTTAATAAATAAGTATGATGTATTAAATTAAATAGATGAATTTTACAAGGTGATTCATTATCAAATATACTCTTCATCATTCAGATGAATGTAATTTCTCAAATCATTGAAGAGAAATTCCCAAAATCAAATCACACATTATATATGGATGAATTGAGAATAATGACGCAAAGTAGTGAAGAAATTTGAATAATCCACTGTGAAGTTAATGATAAATACATCAAAAAATGGAAATGTCATCAAATCAGTGGATATTTTAGAAGATTGAATGAGTCAAAATGAATAGATAAAACTATTACAGTGAAAGCATGGAAGTCCATCAATATTAAAATGAATGCATTTCTCCAATTAACTAAAATACAAGATGGTGCAATATTTTGTGTATAGAAAAACAAAAATAATGAAAAATGAAAGATTGAAATACTCAACACTTTGTAAATACAATATTGCAACAGTATAATACATTCTACTATCTTGTATTAGACATAAAAAATCACAAATAGAAAAACATGACAATATTTGCATTATAATATTGATTAATAAGAAAATACACATGAAATAAACAATATAAAAAACCTCCATATGAAACAGTGTTCCAATATAAAGACATTACAATGATATTGAACAAACAAATAATGCCTAAAAGTGATGGACAATACCACAAAAGACCAGACATATATGTGTTAGATAAAAAGAACAAAACTAGTCTAATATTTGATATGACTATTGTGGCTGATCACAATATTAATTGAGTGTAAATGAAGAAAAGAAATAAGTATAAAGAATTAAAGAATATTCTAATGAAAATAGAGAAAATAAAAGATGTCAAAATAATTCCAGTAGTAATTTCAATAAATGGATTAGTAAATAACTCAAGTAATAAATTAATTAAAGAATTAAAAATTGACATTGACATCGAAAAAGAAGTAAAAAACCTTGTAATTAAAAACATGATGGATGTCATGGAATACTGCGGAGATCACAACCAAACATACTCAATATAAATGCTAGAAGAAGATGAAGACTTGTGGATGTGATTAGTCTCCCCTGATACAGGAAGAATAGAAGAAAATTCTATTAATACGTAATTAATTTCTATATAAAAAACTGAACTAATATAACACAATATCTAAAATAAATAACACAAATATTAAAAGATATTTTTTATGTTTTATATAACAAGTTAATATCTATTGTAATAAATTGAAGAAAACTACTAAAAGTGTAGATGGCGTACTTCTTATAAAATAAAATTTAAACGTTGCTTTGCGGGGTTAGTATGGGTTAAATGAATAAGCAAGAAACAAATAAATTAACGTTGGTGAATTATAACTAGTATAATTAATTAATAAAACTAGTATTAAATAAATTGAAAAACTAAAAACTTAAAAACTTAAAAATAAAGCAAAAATGGAAGAAAGAGAACCAATCAAGGAAACTCGTTACCATTTTGCGGTTCAATTATACCCATTTGCTGAACAAATGAAAGAAAAAAAGAAAAAAAGTTTATCGTTAGACATTCCCCTAAATGAGCCAAAAATAAATGGTGGAGTTAGTGATTATTCATCAGAAGAGAAAAGTATTCCTCAGTTATATACAACAAAATTATCAAAGAAAAATATATCAATATTTCAACAATTTGAAGATACATTTACAAATGAAGTCACCAAAGACAAAACAGATGTATTTGAAGAAATTATGAAATACGAATTTGGGGATGTTTGTTTTATTACTTTCTTTTTAAACATATTTGATTTAAAAAGGAGAATAATATTAATAATTATCAAAGACACTAGTTGAACATCCATTGGATATGTCAAGTAAACAAACGTTTGACATAATTTTAAAGTTCTGTAAAAAGAAAAATGACTTTTCACCAACAACTCAATCTCAATTAGACTTTGCTTATGCAAAAGAAAGGGCAACAAATTATCGAGAAATTGTCGATACAATGATTATGAAAGAAATAGACCAACAAAAATTTACATTATTAGACTCACTTGCTAGTGTAAGTGATTTAGAAGAGTCATTTGATAAAATTAAAGAAGATATGTGTGCATTATCTGAAAGATTAAAACAAACACAAAAGAATGTAAGATGGTTAATGTTAGGAAATATGAAGGAATATCAAAAATATCAAAATATAAGAATTGTTATTGATAAAATGCATTCAATAAATGAAGTTATTTCAGCTGTAAATGAAGTACAAGATTTAGTTGAAGAAAAAGAATACAAAAAAGCAATTCAAAAAATTGAAATGGCATTAGATGTTATTGACTGTAAATTAGCAGGAATTAGATGTATTAGTAAATGTGATTTTTATCTTAAACAAACAAGGTCTCAATTAGAGAAGTTTTTAAAAAATCCAGAAAAATTTGTATTTGAATTGTTTAATAGAATTCAATTAGTAGATGAAGTTACATATGATTTAAAAAGAAAAACAATTAAAGAAGAATTTAAAGACTTAATGCCACAGTTAATTGGATTGTTTAAAACAATTGTTGGAAGTACTAAAATGGAAGGATTTATTGAGAAGTATTTAAAAAGTATTGAAAATATAAGACAAGACATTTGTTATGCATGTTTACCATTAGAGTTTTTAAAGAAAGAAGAATATTTAACATTAGCTATGACTAAACAAAATGATATTGAACTACCATTAGAAAGAAATAATAATTTAAAAAATTTTATAATGAAATTAAATGTAAAAGAATTTAGCAATTATTTCTTTAATATTTTAAATAAATTTGGAGAAATGGAATTACGAGCATTTCTTGTATTTGATGTTTATAAAGAAGTTAAAAAAGAAGAAAAGGTAATTGAAAGTGATGAATTAATGTTAAAAATAAATGAAAGAATTGAAGAAACAATAATGGAATATTCAATGTTATTATTATCATATGCAAATTTAAGAAATATTAAAAGAGAAGAATATAAAGAATTTGAAGAACGATATATTAACACTATTGACTTGTTACAAACAATTTCAAATGGAACATTTGAAAAATTACATAAAATAAGATCTACCTTCTTTCAAATGTATTTTAGTACTTTATATATTTGTGGATTTGATGAAATGCTTAAAATTATTAAAATTGAAACATTTGTTGCTTTAAATGATTCAACTAATGTTATTGATCTTATTACTAAACTATCTCAAATTATAAATCCAAGTGATATCTCTTGTAGAACTTTAAAAGTACAAGACAAAATACTTCGTTATCAAGGAGAAAATTATATGATTATTGGTTGCTTAGATAATGTCGCTGCTTTTACTGAGTCATTTTTAGATGGATTTTCAACAAATGATTCAACTGTAACTGATATGATCTTTGAAAAATCTAATCAAGTCTTTAAAACTTGGATAGATAGCACTAAAGGTTTTTATTTTATTAATGTTTTAGCTTCTGAACCACCAACTGACTATGTTTGGAAATGTGTTTGTATCCATCAGTCTATTGTATTCTTAATGAAATTAACTGAATTATTAAATGTTGCATTTATGAGAAATGATGATGATTTAAATTCCTTAAATCAGTATTATCTAAATGAATTAAAAAATATTAGAAATCAAATTACTCAATACTTCAGAGTTATTGTTAAAAAGTATATTAGTAGCAAGGCTGAAGAAATGGAAGGATTTCATAATACAAAACCATTACCAGTTCCTCCCAAACCATCAGGATTAAGTAAAACAGATCCTCGAAAAAAGCCATTACCACCATCACCAGGTAATAAAAAGAATATTGTTCCAATTAAAATTAATGATGTTATTGATCAGTTAGAAAGAAATGTCAATTTCTATATTATCAAATATTTTAATAATCAATATAAAGAAGAAATTATGAAAGATGAAGAAAACGTTCTCAATTCAATAGAAAGAGACTTTTCTGCAAATTTAACAGAAGAAAATTATAAAACAAAAATTAGTTCAGATATTTCATTTATTAGAGAGGAAGTAGTTAAATTATTAATGGATTAAAAGTCATTTAATTGTCTTTTTCTTTATTCTTTCATTTATTTTTTATTGTTTTGTTAATAACAAAAAAAAAATTAAAAGAAAATTAATAATTATTACTATTAAATTAGAACTATAAAACACCATTATTATCTGTTTATGTTATATTTTACCTCTATTAATTGTTGGCTTGTTATTCAAGATAAAAAATATCCTGTATGGGTTGTTCTTCTTTTTGAAAGTAGTTCAGTTCTGAAGAAAATTAGAATTATATTAAACACAAATACTAAAGAACCTGACTTATTGGTTTCTGGAAATGAAATTGCTGAATTTAATGGAGATGAAGTTGTTTTAGATTATATTCAAAACAATATTGAAATCCATCACCCACAACATCATTTAATATTAGAATTAAAAAATAAACATCAAACTGGATTATTAAATCTCTTTGTATCAAGAAAACGTGAGATTACTTCTAATGACATTCTTGGTAATGGATGTAATGAAGGATTTTATCATCTAACTGGACTAACTGAATTAACATTAAACTCACAACAACAATATGATATTGAACAGATTGATAATAATGTTATTATATTATTTAATATTCAATCAAATATTCAAGAATTTCATTGTATTCAAGTTAAAATGAAATTAAGGTCATTATTATTAAAGAAAAAGAATAATCCTGATTTTGAAGAAGTTATTATTAATTTATCTCAAACACCAAATGTTCATTATATACATTTTAAAACAAAATATAATCAATTATCATTAGAATCTACTTTATATATTGAAGCAATATATTCTAATGGTACTGATTATCTTTATAGTAAATATTTATTATATTTATTTAATTCAGAAGGACTTTTTATTCATGACAAACAACAATGTTTACTTCCAATAGAAGTTATTACAATTCCAGCATTTAATTCTGAACAAAATAATATTACTACTAAAGAATCAGAACGAGTGAAAATAGATATAACTATTAATACAACTAAGTCTATTTATCGAATTCCAAAAAGAGTTGAATCATTATGGGATCAATGTAAAGATTATCCAATAGTTGAAGAAACAATAACAAACAATACATTACTTGAATGTAAGAAAATATCATTAAGTGAAAATATTCCAGAAAACCTTGCTCTTCATTTATTTAGATTTAGACATTATTATCTTCATCATTATTTTAATACAATTGGATTTTTTGTATTAAAATCTACATTACAAGCAACAATAGAAACTGGTAAAGACTATATTAATAATATCATTGACTTTGTTGAAGAACAAAAATTACTTGATTCATTTATTCAAAATAAACAATTTTCATTTATTGATATTCTTCCTTATTTCTCTACACAAACATATTCAATTGTATTAAAAGAACGAATTGGTTATAAAATGATTCAAGTTATTACTATTAATCAAATTAAAGAATATATTCCACATATTATTGAAATTTTAAAACATGAACAAAATGATTTATTTCTTAATAAATTAATTCAATTACTTAAAGAAAATAATAATGAAACACATTTATTTGCAGAACAACTTCTTTGGGGTATTGTAAATATTATTGAAAAACGAGATGAATATTTTGATTTATTTATTCAACTTTTTCATTCATTTGCAGAAATTGTTGTACAATGGAATCCTACAATTATTTATGATATTAATTGTGCAAATGAAATGATTGCAAGAGTTGAAGAAATCAATGCTCAAAGTAAAGAACAAGGATTTGTTCAGGGAATTGCCCAAAAATTAATTTCTACAAATAATATGAAAATTGAATCAATGAAACAAATGAATAATTTTAGTCTTCCATTTCTTAAAGGAAAAATTAATAAAATTAAATGTTTAAAACAATATAATTCAGCTAATAGACCAATGATTATTCCTGTTCAAGTTAATAGTAATCAAACATTAAAAGATAGATGTTTTATGGTTAAAAGTAATGATGATCTTTTAAATGATAAATTAATATTAATTTTATCAAATTACATTTATAATGAATTAAAAACACAAATAGACCTTGAATATTTAACGTATGATATTATTGAATTAGGAACAAAAAAAGGAATTGTAGAATTTGTTCCTGATGTTATTGAAATTGGTAAATTATTTGACCATTTTAAAAATTCATTCTCAATGATTATGGGAACTGTTGTTTCTAAAGAACATAATAAACAAAATATGGAACTTGCTAAATTTATTTATCAAATGAAAAATGATAAATTAGAAACTGATCAAACTGGTGAAACAGAAGAAGATCGACAAAAAATTGAAGTAATTTGTGATACTATTACAACTGATGCTTTAAGTAGACAATTAAATTTTGCTAAATCATTTGCATTATGTTGTGTATTAAATTATGCACTTATGTTAAGAGATAGACATGGAGATAATTATTTACTTCAATATACAACTGGTAAAATATTTCATATTGACTTTGGTTATGTATTTGGTAAATTAGTTCCTCGAAAAGAAAATGAACCTGAAATTACTCGATTTAGTGAAATTATGAAATTACTTGAAGACCTTCATTTAACTCAATCATTTTATCAATACGCTCGATGGGCATGGGAAAAAGTAAAAGAATTATCTCAAAATATTATTACTTTATTTACATTTATTTGTTATGATAGTATTGAACCTGATTGTCTTAAAAATGTTAGAGACCGTTTATTAAATGCAACTTATGATAACTTTGTTCAGGAATTAAATAATCCACAATCTGTTATTATCTCTGATAAAATCCAAGAAAGACACCAAATATTTTCTTCTATTAAACAATATTTTCCTTTCTAATTTCAAATTATTTTCATCTATTCTGTTTCTTTATTATTGTTATTCAATAGTAAAACACTTTTTATTTACTTCTTTTTCTTAATAACAAACATATTTCTTTACAATAATCTTCTATTTTATTATTTTTTGATATCTTATTCTTCTCATTCTAAACATTACAATATTTCTATTTCTTTAGTTTATATTTTATACTTTAATTACTCAAAATATATGAAAGTCTTACTATGAATTATGTTAAAGTCTATGAATCTTCTCAAGGGAATAATCAACATCATTCAAAGATATTTGTAGTGTTAAGAAAATACTATTCTTTAGTGTTTAACCTAATGACAGTATTATAATTATTAATAATTCACATTAATTCAATATTTAACATTTCAAAGAAAAAGTTTAAAGAATAAAAGTAATACAAAATAATGATTATAAAGAAAATAAGAATATTAGTTACTTAGTGTATTAAATAGATAAATTTTCTTTAACAAATCCTTTTAACTATTTCTTTCAAATTAAAAGAAGAAAGGAAAAGTAATATTTTTCATAAAAAACTAAATTCTAATCAAAGAAGAGATTAATAAACCTTGCCAAAATCAAGTTAATTAAGCGTCATTTTCAATAAGACATTTTTCAGAGACGTAAACTCCATCAAGGAATTGTCTAATATCTTTGTTTCTGACAAGATTGGCAGCATGAATATTAGCAGCTGATTGTGAGACTTTTTCAACATCATTTCCTTCAAGGCAAATTTCATCTTTACCAAGTTTCTTGACAACAACTCCGTCGTACATCTCAATGTGTCTAGTTCTCTTTTCTCCAAGGAAGTTTTGGACTTGGATTGATTTACCATCATCAGCAATAACTAAGGTAACTGGGAAGTGTGCATATACAACTCTCATCTTGTATTGATATCCTTTAGTAACTCCTGTAATCATATTTTTAATATGTGATGCAATAGTTCTAACAACAGCTGAATCTCTTCTATTTCCATACCACATATCAATAACAACTACATTTTCTTTTGGTCCTTCCTTCTTTACAACAAGTTTACTAGCATAAATATCTACTTTTGGATGTTGGAATTCTCTTGTGAGAGTTCCTCTTGGTCCAGTAACTTTAATATTCTTTTTGTTGATTTCAATGGTGACTCCTTCTGGAATAACAACGTGTTCTGTTTTCTTTAATAATCTTGGCATCTATTTCATTAATACCTTTCTTGTTCTGTCTTTATGACTTGAAATTCATGTGAAATGAACGAGTATTTCTGATTATTTAAATAATCAAATCTCGTCTTCAACTCTTCACTTCAAAAAGAAAGAGGGATACAAACTTTTACTCACCAAAGTAATCAATTACTATAACCCTATTTTATAGTTTTCATCTTTTAATAAAACTATTAATACTTTTCTTATAGTTTTTATTTCTTAATTTTTCTTTTTATTTTTTTAATTTTTAATTTTTCATTTCTTATTTTAATTTTTTTATGTTTTTCTTTTTTTTGTGTTTTGACAAAAAAGAAATCTTTAAACGAATCTCATAAAAAGATCTTGTATCTTACACTTCTATTCAAGAGAAAATGTCATTTACAAATCGTCCAACAATACCAGCAAGAACTATTATAGATTCTATTCGTAGTGGAAGATTAAATCAAGTTTCAGAACCATTATTAGGACAAAATACAATTACACAAGAATATCTTACTATTCTTATTCACACGATGGCAAAAGATCCAACCCGACTACAAACGTATTTAGATCGACTTGATTTTACAAGTAATAATTTAGATATTGAAAAAACAATTTTTGAATTAATTGAAGCAGGAATGTCAGAAAATGCAAAGAAATTTGCGGAGAAAAGATCACCAGGGAGTTATATAAAAATATTATTACGAAGTGCTATAAGTTCATCACCATATAAAGCGTTAGAAATATATGGAAATATCATAAGTTATATTGATCATCAACAATATATAAATAAAGTAGAATTAATCAAAGTATTTGGTAAAACAATTGTTGATGCACTTTTAGATTATAAAGAGAAAGAAGAGTCTATGAAAGATATAAAAAGAATAACAAGTATATTAATAAGTTTGTTTTTAGATAAACCAAGTAGTGCAGCACGATTAGATCCAGGAGAATTTCTTCATGTTATGGAAAATTGTCAAAGTGAATTAGATGAATTTTTAAAGAAAATCCAATCGAAATTTTCAGAATCAACAACACAAAATGATAAAGTAAATGAACTTCTTATTGAAATGGATTTAAAGGATGAATCAGATAAACAAAAAAATAAAGCAATTATGTTATATAAATCAAGAGAACATAAACAAGAACATATTAAAAACTTATTCTTTCAAAAAAGAATATTGGATGAAGTTGTAAATGATCCAGACGAAAAATTACTTTGTTTATTACAAGAACATAAAACTGATAAAATTGATGAATCAATGGATGTTGGAATTCATTATTTACCATTAATTTGTATGGCAGAAAAAGATAATAATGAACATTCAATTGGATTTGAAAATGTGTTAAAAGGAATTTTTCAAGAAAATAATAGTGAACATACTGCACCTCATAAAATTATTTCTGTTTTAGAAATATTATCTCGTCCAGAAATTATTGAAAATATTAAATTTGATCAAAGTGTTAAAGAAAGTTTAAAAAATGGATTATCTTTTATTGATGAAATTCCTACATTAAGAGAAAGTATTGAAGAAAGACAAAAAAATTTAACAGAACATCTTGTATTTAGACAAACAAGATGTGCTGCTTGTGGTCAAGAATTTAAAGATACTGAAGCTGACTATCCTATTATTCATTTTCATTGTGGTCATTCTTATCATAAAAAATGTTTTACTAATAGTAAATTAGAATGTACTAAAGACCATGGTCCTAGTTCTTTAAAAGAAATAGGTGAAACAGAATTTGAACGAGCTATTAACACTACTGAATTCCAAGGATTTTATGAATTAATTAATAGCGTTTCTTCAGTTCTTGGAATTGAAGAAGATATTAAAGCTGATAAACTTGAAGACCTTGAAGATAATAATTCACCTAAAGATATTCAAGATAATCTTCAAGAAGAACCTGATGAAGAAGTTGATGAAAGCAATAAATTCTTGGAAAAAACAAAGAATTATAATCCATTCTTAACTGCTGATACAAGCACTGAAGCTATGAATTATGATCATTCTTCTGCTTATACTGGATCTCAATTCGAAAATGCAGATAGTCAAAATGACCCATTTTATTCAGCATTATTTTAAAAGAAATTCTGTTAAATGGAATTTATTTTCTTTTCATATCATTTTTCTCAATATTCCCTTTTTTAATGCATGAAATAACAACAAATTTTAATGTAATGGATGTTGTCTAATAACAATGTATATTGTAAAAAAACAAAACAAAAGAATTTAACAATATACAATAGAATGAATGTCAATATCAATAAATGGAATAACAATAATAATGGTAAATGAAATAACAAGAGAAAATGGATTAGAAGAAGAAAGATACAAAGAAAAACAAATAAAGAACAACGTAAATACAATAATAATAAAGATTATACAAACAACAAATATAAATGGATAACAATAAATGATATACATAGAAGAATAAAAAGAATAACAAGTGAATGGAACAAAGGAGAGTATGAAGAAATACTTAAAAAGTAAGAAGGTAAGAAGAAAAAGAATGGTATTATATTCAACAAGAAGTATATTCAATCAAAAAGAAAAAGATAATTGAAAAAACGAAAGAAGAAATTTAAGAAAAAAACAAAAGACATTGAAGAAAAAGACATTAAAACAAATGAAGAAGAAATTAAAAACAAACCAAATAAAGAAATGAAATGAAAGATGTAAAATTGCAATAAGAATAAATAACAAAGAAAGTACAATGAAAATATAAGAAGAAATATGAAATAAAGAATAAAGAAATAGAAATTTAATTGAAATGTTGTATTGTTTCGCAATTAATTGGTTAAATAAGAAATTATATAAGAAATTAAGATGGGAACAAATTGAAAATATAATAAAATTGACAAATATTAATGTAAATAATGAAAATGAATATATTAAATATATTAAAATATCACATAAAATAAAATAAATATTAAACAATACATTAAAGTGAAAGTAAATGATATAATAGAAGAGTAGAGTGTGATTCAATAATAAAAAACATAATAAAGAATAACTCTACAGAAATTGATGAAGAATATCTTAACACTCTCATCAATAAAATAAAAGAAATGAAAATAGAAAAATGTACAAACATTAATTACTACTTGAAAAGAAAAGAAGCTGGTGAATTAATAAAGGAAATTAATAATAGATGGATATGGTCAGGAATTAGAGTGCATGATCTGCAAGATGATATGAATATTTCAATGGTTAAGCACTTCTATCTCCAAAATAAAATAATAAGAGACAAATTTGATGAAATAAAAGAAATATAAAGAAAATAAATAGACTAGAAGATATAGTCAATGAAATTGTAGAGAATAAAGTGCAACATGAAATTAAAAGAACATGATGAAGAAGGAATAAAAGTTAAAGCACTATAAAGAATAAAATACCTAAAATATATGATGACAATGATCAAAGAAAGAATTAAATTTAATAAATATGAAATAATCAGAATCAATACAAATAAAATCATGTTTGATTCTAATAAGAAAATTAGAATAATGAAGAAACAACAAATGAAATATACCCAAATAACGATATTACTTTAGAATATTGGAAATATTATATGAAACACGGGTGATATTAAATAAAGATAATTGGAAAATAAAACAAATCACCTCGTGGAATGAAAGATATTTCAATTATGATAATGTCATAATAACATTAAATGAATTAAATTTAAGTTTAATGAGAATAAGTAACTGGAAAGCACCAGGAATAGACACTATATATGGGTATTATTGGAAAAGGATGTCATCATCAAGAGAAATCATTCTCAATATCTTCAATGAATGGTTGAACTTCCCTGAAAACATCCCATTAGACATGGTAAGTTGAAGAACTTTATTAATCAACAAAGGAGGTGAACGACGTCACTAATTATCGTCCTATCAGTTGTACAAATGTAATTATGAAAGTATTTACATCAATATTAAAAGAAAAGATTCACAGAAGACTTAACATGAATAATGAATCATTTAAAATTAGTAGAAATCAACTGGGTTGTAAACTACAATCCTTAGCTGCTAAAGAATGAATAATTAATAGTTATATGATGAAGCAGCAGAAAGAAGAAAAATACCAAAAATATGTGGAGTCATATTATGACATTAAGAAAACATATGACACAGTAAACCACGAATGGGTAATTGAATCATTAAAGTATTTTAATTATGAGTTTGTCATCAATGACATTATTGAAAATATGATGACTAGGTGGAAGATATTCATCGGTTATAAATTTAATGAATAAGTATGATGTATTAAATTAAATAGAGGAATTTTACAATGTGATTCATTATCAAATATACTCTTCATCATTCAGATGAATGTAATTTCTCAAATCATTGAAGAGAAATTCCCAAAAGCAAATCACACATTATATATGGATGAATTGAGAATAATGACGGAAAGTAGTGAAGAAATTTGAATAATCCAATGTGAAATTAATGATAAATACATCAAAAAATGGAAATGTCATCAAATCAGTGGATATTTTAGAAGATTGAATGAGTCAAAATGAATAGATAAAACTATTACAGTGAAAGCATGGAAGTCATTCAATATTAAGAAAAACACATTCCTTCAATTAACTAAAATACAAGATGGTGCAATATTCTGTGGGTATAGAAAACAAAAATAATGAAAAATGAAAGATTAAAATACTCAACACTTTGTAAAGACAAGATAGCAACAGTAGAACACATTCTACTATCTTGTATTGGTCATAAAAAATCACAAATAGAAAAACATGACAATATTTGCATTATAATATTGATTAATAAGAAAATACACATGAAATAAACAATATAAAAAATCCCCATATGAAACAATATTCAAATATAAAGACATCACAATGATATTGAACAAATAATGCATAAAAGTGAATGACAATACCACAAAATACCAGACATATATGTAATAGATAAAAAGAACAAAACTTGTCTAATATTTGATATGACTATTGTGGCTGATCACAATATTAATGGAGTGTAAATGAAGAAAAGAAAGGGTACGAAAATTAGCAAAGAAAAAATGCATCTAAATAATTTACAAAAAAGAAAAAAGATGCAAAATATTTTGCATCCATAGAATATTCCATTTATTATATTTTGCTCCTAACAAATAAAAATAAATAAAAAATATGATAAATACAGAATATGTATATATTTATGTTTATATTTTATTATCAATTGTATTCATTTTGTATGAAATATCAATGAAATAGATGATTTGTTTATTCATATTTATTTTTATTATTTTATATTCTTTTATTTATATGTTATTTATCTATCGTATTTTTATATATTTATTTCTCTGTTTATATTATTTATATCATTGTGTTATTCTTATTATCTATATATTATTATATTCTTCTTATTTTATGTTTTTTATGTTTATATTATTTAGATTTTCTTATTGTTATTCTTTTATATTTAGATGTATTTGTTTATTCATCTTATTCATTTTTATATTATTATCATTTTTATATTATTATCATTTATATTTATTCTCTTTTGTTTTATATTAATATTAATTTTATATTTTATACTTTGATTTTATTATTATATCATTTATTATCATTTCTCCTTTTATTTATCATTTATTCTTATTATTCTTTTGTTTTTATATTTTATGTCATATATTCATATTATTTTCATTTATATTTTATCACTTATTATATGTTATAATAACATAACACTTATGATTAAATATATAATAAACATCATAATGAAGTTATACATATAAATAATAAACATAAAAAAGAGTAAAATATTTTTCAATAATAAAATAATATTAATCATTTTACATCATTAAATTAGACACTTTTATTGAATATTTCTAATTTTTACATTAAAAACACACTTTTTATTTCATTCTTTTATTACCTCTTTGTGATTTATTATTTTTATATTCTTCTTCTACTTTCTTTTTATTCTTTTATATCTTTCTCTTCTTTTTATATTATTTGTTTTTCGTTGTTTTTCTATTTCTTTCTTCTATTATTTATCAATTTTATATTCATTTATTCTTTTTATTTCTTTTTTATTAATTCTTGAGTATTGTATATTTCATTATTATTTCATTTGTGTATTATCAAAATATATGTTTTATTGATTTTATGTTGAACAAAATATTGAATAATTCAATATTTTCATTCTTAATTATTCGTTATTTATTGTGAAATGTTGTGTATATTTATTATATTAAATGAATATGATGAATAAATATCAATATTATTGTTTATTTGATTTTAAAAAATAATAAATGAATATGAAATAATAAATGAAATAATGAAGACAATGAAATGATAATGAAATAGAATAATCTAATATTGAACAAATCAAATAAAGAATATATTGAATATATCATTATTGTTACTTTATTATTATTTGTTATTTCAATTATTAAATATTAATAAATTATTATTCATGAATATTTAATTGATATTTTATAATTTCATTTTCATTTTATTTAATAAATGAAATATAAATAATAAATGAATGAATAATAATTTAATATATGAAATTATAAAAAGAAAAGATAAATAATAAAGAAATATGATGTATTTAATATATAATATAATTTATTATCAAATATAATAATATCAAATGATGATTTATTTTTATTTCAAAATATTTTGCATCAATAAAAATGTTGCTAAATATTTTGCATCATTAAATTTTGCGCTTTTTTTTATTGCGCTTTTTTTATTTGTTTCAATAAAATTTGCATCCTTTATTTTTTTCTTTCTTTTCTTCTTTTATCATCTCTTTTGTTTTATTACACTTTATCTTCTTTCTTTTTATCTTCTCTCCTTTCTACTTTTATTCTTTCTTCATCATATCAAACTTCTTACTTTCTTTTTATTCTTTTATATCATTCATTCTCTTCTTTTTCAATTATTATTTTCTATTAATTAAATGGAGAAACTGTTATTCGTAATATTATTTTGTATTAAAATAATACAAAGAATAAATACATCAAGTAATAATGAATTGGAAAAGAAATAAACAAAAATTAAATTTATTCTATTTCATATTTACAATATTTAAAAATTAAATTATCAATCTAATATAAAATGATGATGGATTGAAATGGAATTATCTTTAATGAAAATAAATATTACACATATTTAAATTTGAATATTCATAATCATATGAAATAAAAAGAAGAAATGTTAATAACTAAAAGTGTATTACTAAATAAAATACATAAACTATTCACTACTAATTTGTTTTTAATTCATATTTTAAGAATAATTTGTTTTTAAATATAATAATATGTAAAAATAATTGATATTTTCATTCAACAAAATGAATATCATCTCATAAAATAATACAAGCAATAAATCATTTAACAAAATGATTATTTTAATCATTTTATTTTATATCATTTTGAATAATATTGAAAGAATGTTTAACGTCAATAAATATGTCACAATTAAAATAAGAAGAACAATTATTTTATTCATTACTAAATAAATGATATTGAGAAATAAAACAAATACATTGATAATAACATAACTAAAATGATATTTGAATGATAAAATTGAAGAAATAATTTATTTATCTTTATACAATCTTCTATTTTAATAAATTAATGAATTAAATTATTGTATTTATAATATTTAAAATAATAATTAGATCGAATAAATTATAAATATTTCATGTTTCAATACTTCATATTAATAACATTGAAAATAATTATTCTTGTAATTTATCTTTTTATTTGACTATAATCATTAAATATTTCATATTATTTTATTTCATTCTTTATTATCATTTTTATTTATGTTTTAATTGAATATTTGGTATAAATTAATATTGAAAATGATTTAATTCAATTATTTAACAACAATAATAATCAATACAATGTTTATTGAATATTTAAAATAAATTATAATCATCATGATTTAGAATAATTTAAAAAGAAAAGTAAAAAATAGAAAAGTATGAACAAAACAAAAGAATTAACAATGATTGATAAATTAGAAATATATAAGAAATATGAATAATAGTACAGATTAGTTTCATACTTGAATAATTCAATATTCACGTTATTAAAAAAGTTTGTTTCAAGAATAAAAGAAATT
The DNA here is from genome assembly GCF_000208925.1 of Entamoeba histolytica HM-1:IMSS. Taxonomy (NCBI): domain Eukaryota; phylum Evosea; order Mastigamoebida; family Endamoebidae; genus Entamoeba; species Entamoeba histolytica. The sequence goes on from NW_001915111.1 coordinate 19,541, forward strand.
ATTTCAAAAATAAAGAAAATTAAAACAAAAAGAAACCAAAAAGTAGAAAATACCTTGGTTTGATTAAAGTTATAATTCTATAATGATACAAAACAATATACTAGAACATTGTATAACAAATACACAAATTTCTTTGATTGTATTATATTATTCAATGGAACATAACTATGAATGTTGTAATTCTGGTCATATCAAATAGATATGAATTAACAACAATCAAATGATTATTAGATTAATAATAGAAATATATCCAACATGAACATGAATGAATGATAGAATTATTGATTTGATGAATGACAATTGTTATTTTCATATTAATTTGGACGAAATATTTTGAAAATACGAGTCAATAACATTAATTATTTATTTGCATTTAATGATTTATAAATTTAATCAATTTTAAATAATAAAGAAGATGAAGAACAAACATGTGATACAATTTTAATGAATTATTTCAAATAAATTAAACAAATATGACATATGTTAAATTATATATAATGATTGAAATACTTTCATGATATTTTGAAGAATAATAATGATAATTCATGGTGATATTAATTAAGAATAAACATTTTGTAATGTGAATTCATTATTTAATTTGTCAAATTGAATTAGAAATAAATAATAATGATTAATTGAATAAGTCAAATGGAGAATTTGAGCCAATGTGTTATGATATAGAAAAGTATGGATTAAGTGTATTTATGAAATGAAGAAGTGAATTTGTCAATATTCTTCAATTAAGTAGAGTTTGTTGGTGTTGTTGATGATGAAAAAGTGTAATTAGCAAATAGAAAGTTTTCAGAAAAAACAATAAAATAATATTTATGAAACAATTTTGTAGAAAATGAAGTAAATAAGGATAATGAAAATAATGGTAGAGAGAAAAATGAAGAAATAATAAAATAAATTGAAATGAATGAAAAGAGATGGATTATTAATTTAAAATGAATAATATTTCAACAACATTTTATTTGAAAGAATATAACAATGTAAAATTTAAGAATAAATCATTTTTACAATATTTCACCAACTAAGATTAAAAATAAACTTACTATTCTTTCATTTTCATTATTAAAATAATAATAATAATAAAAAGAAAACAAACAACTAATAAACCAAACTGTATTTTGTTGAATTGTTGTTATGTTAAGTTTAATTATTTCTTCTTATGATTAATAGGTTATTTGTTTGATACTTCTCGTTAAATGGAATTTACATCAAAACATCTAAATGAATTGATACTTATCAAATACGAATAAAAACACATGAAACAATCAAACAAAATTGAATTAATGAACTATTTATTATCAATGGACATTCAATTGAGATTAATCCACTTAATTATTTTGTTACAAATTCACTTCAACTATTCAATGTCAATGAAATTTATATACATTCAATTGTAATGAGTTATGAAATAATAAACAATATTATGTGAATATGGATATGAAGAAGAGATGATAGTGAAAGAAGAAATGGAAGGAAAGAATAGCATCATCAAAAACACAAAATGAAGTTGCAAATAAAAAGACAAATGAAATACTCAAAAATACAAAACATGCATAAATAAAATAAATAAGAAAGAATGTTTTATTGTTGTATTTTCAAATAAATAAATAATAAATATTAATAAATTAATGAAATGAATATTAATGAGAATAATGTAATTTAAATAAAATGAAATGAAATAATGATAAATAATTAATATTTCATTGAATAAAATATTATTTAACTTTTATATATTAAATATTTCATTAATTATTCATTCTATTTAAATTATTGTTTATTTAAAATATAAATAATCATATTTTATATTAAATTATTCAAAATAAATTTAAATAAAAATTCATTCAATTTATTTAATGTTTTTAAATTACATCATCAAATATTCTGGCAGCACATTAGAATCATATCGTCTTTATAATAATATTCAATCATTATACATACTTATTAATTATTATTTAATTATCTCTTCTTTATGATGAATATTGCTGATAAATTATTTTCTAGTTTTTCTTAGTCAATAAATTCAATATCTTCTTTTACAAACATAAATATTTTGGTAATTTTGTGTTCTTTTTATTTCTTTCACTTCTTCTTTTCTTGTTATTTTTTAGGAAGAATAATTTATTTAGTTTTAGTTCTTTCAATTTCTCAGTTATTATAACTAATTTCTTCTATGAATTTCATTCTTTTTGTTTATTTGGTTATTTTTTCTTGTTTAATGTTTTATTCTTTTTTATCTTTTTCATCATTAATGCTATGATAAGCGTTATCTCTTTTTCAACTTCTTCTTCATTATTTGGTGTTAATATTTTTCCTTGTCAATATCCTTACAATTCCATTTTATCTTTGTGTATTATCATAATAAGATTAACTTTTTGATTCATTAAATTATATTGGAAATTGATTATTTTCTAGTTATTTTATTGACAAATTCCAACAATTTTTTGTTATTATTTATCTATTTTTCTTTTCTTCATGAACTTCTTTATGAATATAACATTAGTAGTTTAATCAACACGATAAAAACATATCTCTAAATGTATGATATTGGAAAATAATATTCCATATTATTTTATAAAAGCCTTGATTAAAATTCAAAACAATATTAATTATTTAAAGTTCTTTTTTAATATTTTTATATATAATCAACTATTTATCCAGATGTATTCTTTTCATTCTTCTGTGTCTTGTAACACATACGTAGTTGGATCACAAATTGTCATAAGTGGAGTAAATCCTCTATTTATTGATTCAAGGGTTTTTGGGACTATATCTATTTCATTTGAAGGTTCATCCCCATCGAGAGAACTTCTTGATTGAACTGCACTAGATGCCATATAATTTTTTAGATGAAATAACAATTTTAGTCTTTTAATTTTAAAAAAAAATATCTTAAAGAAAATAACTTTATTTTTTAGTATTTTTTTGCCTATTTGAATTAAAACTTTATTTAGAAGAAAAATTGATAATTTGGAATTATCAATAAGAACTAATAAATATTTAATAGTTTTAAGAAGTTAAAAATTGAAAAAAGAAGATAAAAAAGGAAAAAGAAAAATAATAAAAGAGATATAAATAACAAATGAAAACTAT
>NW_001915110.1:0-22866 GCF_000208925.1 Entamoeba histolytica HM-1:IMSS
TAAAATATCAATCAATTAAATATTCATGAATAATAATTTATTAATATTTAATAATCTGAAATAATAAATAATAAAGTAACAATAATGATATATTCAATATATTCTTTATTTGATTTGTTCAATATTAGATTATTCTATTTCATTATCATTTCATTGTCTTCATTATTTTATTTCTTATTATTTCATATTCATTTATTATTTTTTAAAATCAAATAAACAATAATATTGATATTCATTCATCATATTCATTTAATATAATAAATATACACAACATTTCAGAATAAATAATGAATAATTAACATTGAAAATATTGAATTATTCTATAATTTATTCAACATAAATCAATAAAACATATATTTTGATAATATATAAATGAAATATTAAAGAAATATACAATACTCAAGAAATAATAAAAAAAGAAATAAAAAGAATAAATGAATATAAAATTGATAAATAATAGAAGAAAGAAATAGAAAAACAATGAAAACCAAATAATATAAAAAGAATATAAATATATAAAAGAATAAAAATAAAGTATAAGAAGAAAGAATATAAAAATAATAAATCACAAAGATGTAATAAAATAAGAAAAGAAGAAATAAAAAGTGTATTTTTATTGTAAAAATTAGAAATATGAAATAAAAGTGTCTAATTTAATGATGTAAAATAAGTAATATTATTTTATTGATGAAAAATATTTTACTCTTTTTTATGTTTATTATTTATATGTATAACTTCATCATGATGTTTATTATATATTCAATCATATGTGTTATGTTATTATAACATATAATAAGTGATAAAATATAAATGAAAATGATATGAATATATGATATAGAATAAAGAAACAAAAGAATAATAAGAATAAATGATAAATAAAAGGAGAAATAATAATCAATGATATAATAATAAAATCAAATATAAAAGATAAAATAAATATAAATAAAAAGAGAATAAATATAAAATGAAAATAGATATAAATGATAATAATATAAAAGATGAATATTCAAATAAACAAATACATCTAAATAGAAAAGAATAACAATAAGAAAATCTAAATAATATAAACATAAAAAACATAAAACAAGAATAATATAATAATATATAGATAATAAGAAGAATAAAATGATATAAATAATATAAACAGAGAAATAAATATATAAAAATACGATAAATAAATAACATAATAAAGAAAAGAATAATAAAAATAATTAAATATGAATAATCAAATCATCTATTTCATTAATATTTCATACAAAATGAATACAAGTGATAATAAAATATAAACATAAATATTTACATATTCTGTATTTATCATATTTTTTATTTATTTTTATTTTATTTTAGGAGCAAAATATAATAAATGGAATATTCTATGGATGAAAATTATTTTGCATCTTTTTTCTTTTTTGTAAATTATTTAGATGCATTTTTTCTTTGCTAATTTTCGTGCCTTATCAATATATCATTGATTATTACAATAATATAAATTTGAAGTATAAAGAAGAAAAGAAATTGGTTATTAATGAAGAAGATGAGAAGAATGTAGATGGAATTCTATTTGAAAAAGCTACAGATAGTGAATATGGAGAAATGATGAATGAAATTCAAGGAGCAAGAAATCGACTCCAACAATATGATTCACATAACAAAATGATTATTATAATTGAAACGAATTATGGAGATATCTATAGTGTATTTGGAAAGGAAGATCTTATTAATGTAGTGGCAATTGAAACATTCTTTAGAGTTAAAAATACAAATGAAATGATTAATATATTCCATATGATAAAAGAGATAATGATACAAATTGTTCGATTGATGGCTCTTTACTAACTTGTATGACTTTATCTTTGAGCGTATGATGTATTACATCAATGATTCATCCCCATTTAAAGGATTACTATGAAGTATTAATGATATTAGATATTTAGGTTATGTTATGATTAAACAAGAAGAAAAAGGAATGAACAGACAAGAAATAGATTTAACACTAAATAAGAAGAAATAATCAATTAATTCATTTATTTTTCGTTAATTTCATCAATTATTTCATTTAAAAATCATCTAAGTTATCATTTTCATTGTTAAATAAATTAATAGTATGAGTAGCATTATCATTGACTGTTATAATCTTAATAGATTCATCAGTTTCTTTTAACGGAATCTTCTCAATCATAGAAGTATGAGTAGTCATAGTACTACTAGAATTAGAATGTTCAACATCCTCATTCAAACGAATCTCTTTAACATCATTTTGATTCAAGTGATGAGACTGTTCAATAAGAATAGGTTCTATACATTTTAGACTGTGATTGTTCTTTTTTAATTCATCTAAGAATATTTCAGTTTGACCTATATTTTCCATTATTTCAACATTGACACTATTAATAGAAAGAAAATATCGAAAAGATTGAGACAATAATAGAAGAGTAAACCATGTTCTATGAGATTTCATAGCATTGTAATAATTTGAAGAAGTAATTTTTTGTTCAAAGAATTTAGTGGTATACCCATCCGTTTCATAATGTGTACCATTTCCTAACCATAAGACTAATTTCCCATGAATACTGAATATCTCATTCTTTTCATTACTTTCTATTCTTTCAATTACTTCCCAACTTCCTGGCCTAAGAAGATTATTGAGAATTAAAGTACAAACAGGAGTATGTAACCACATTATTTTATTTCCCTTGTGTTTCCATTTTAGAAAGATGTTACTATCTATATTAAAGTGTCTAATCAATTCAATACTGTTTAATTGAAGGATATCAAAGATATTTTTATCGACATACAACTCATTTAATTTTCTAATGACATGTGATTGATTAAATTGAAGAATTTTATTATACATAACAGCAGAAAGAAGATTTTCATTAAACATATTATTCAAGAAGTCTACATTAATAGGAGGACTAAATATTTTAACTAAATCTTTAGAACCCATTGTTTTCATTCTTTCTAATTGAATATTTTGTTCTGATCAAAATACTCATCTATAAATTCAAAGACATCTTTTTGGTTTTGTTTCTCAAGATTAATTCTACTTTCTAAGTCACATCTAAGTTTTTCATGATAAGTGAGGATGTTAATTTATTGTTTCTTACTATTAGTGTTATTAGCACTTGTGAGACTCATAATGAAAAGAAAAAAACTATAGATTCATAGAAATAAAGAAATAATAAAACATTAATTAGAAACTAATAGTAAAGTATGTTGAATATTTGTGAATAAGAAATCATCGATTTGAACAACAGGTTGATTAGGATTATGATTATTAACATTTAGAGCAACTAAATTATCAACAGTGAAATTAAAAGTGTCAATTTGATTGACTTTAGGAAGTCCTTTTTCTGAAGTCAATAGAGATGAATCATTTAAGAATCAAATAGACCAACATTATTCTGATAGATGAGTAGAGTGTTAATGAGTTGATTTCGTAAAACAACAAGATTATTAGTATGAGTGAAATGTGTTTTGAGACGATTAAATATAGTGATGGCAGGATTATGAACAAATAGAGTTAAATCATCCTTTGATTTAAGTTCAGAAATGAAAGTATTTTGTTGAGTATAAACTCTGAAGTTAAAGTTAATAGAGAAAATTCCTTCATGATAAGTGTATCTAATAATAATCATAACATTAGTCAAGAATTGACACAAATATTTGAAAGTTGATTCCAATGAGTATCTATAACCTTTAAGTCTATTTAAAGAAATTAAATTTGTAGTGAGTTGTTTGTAAATAGATATATTCAAAGGTGTTTTAATATCTCTTTTAAAATAAACAGAACAAACAGGATACATGATGTGATTGTTATTTCTTTGAGCACCAATATCAGTAAGAACAATTTGAAATTGATAGATTTGTTGAATTAAGTGATATAAAAATAAATATCAGTATGAATATTTCATTCAGTGATAGACTTTCTAAGTTGTTCAATATATTTTGTTTTGTTGTCTTTTTAAACCATTGTTCAATTTTCTGATGAATGTTGGTTTTATTAGTAGACATTGAATATTTAAAGAAATAAGAACTGAAAAAAACAAAGATGAGTATAGAGAAAGGATGTATAAATGAAGCGACGGTAAGAAAGGGAATAGAAAGGAAGAACATCTTTTTGTTTTGAAAGACTGTGACAGGAAAGACATTAACAGGTAATGAAATGTGTAAAAGAATAAGGCAATTAATTCCATATAATAAAAGTACAAGTAAAATATGGAGAAATTATAAAAAACAAAAAGTAATTTTATTAGATGACATTGATAAAAACAATGTTAAATATATTAAAACAGTATATTTACATGTGGAGATTATTATAATTTTGAAGTACAAACAAGTAGTAAAGAAGACAATATTGTAATTAATCCAGTTAATTATACATTAATAATTACATCTACATTTAATTCAGAAGAATTATTTGAAATTAAGAATAGATATGAAATAATTTCAATAAATTAATTGAAATAGTTCATACAGATGAGAATTAATTAGATTAATAAAATGAATAACATAATTGAATAAATTTTAATAAGTTAATTATATTTAATTTTCCTCTATGTATTATCTCTTAGTGTATAGATACTATTTACTTTGGAGAAAAATAGAATGAATAAAACGAAAATAATAAAAAGAATGAATTCGATTAGAATAGAGTGGTTATCATCATCAAATGAGTCAAAGAATATTTCTCTTTCATTTTGATTCTCAACAACAATAAATGTGTTATTTTCAAATGTAATTTGACTATTTTTATGAATAGAATAATTAGGGATGACAATTTCATAGTCAGAAATGTGTTTTATGTACAAGTACAACAAATTTCATAAACCATAAGAATGTTATAATCATCATTCTCACTCTCATTGAAGACTAGTCTTCTATAGACATAGTTTGAATGAAATCTTGAGTTATTGTTTGACATTTGAAGAATGGAAAAGGAGATTAAAATAAAAAGAAGAAATTAGAATATCTAGTAGGATGTTTGTAATTCTTGAACAATATTTCATTGGAAGAGAATATATTGGTGTTGTCTAAATTGAGCATTTTTAATCATAGTTTATTTTGTTTCTAAAATGTCTTAATACAATGTTGTTGTAGAAAAAATAATGACTATGATAATGTTTTATCATCATCCATTCTTCTCTAAACATTATTTGCTTTATATCTCTTTTTATATATAATATATTTGTGTATTTCTCATGTTTATTTTTATTATTAATGAAGTGTTATCTTTTTTGATATTTTTAGATTCATCAATATTAACATTTTCAGATTTTACATTTTTACTACTCATCATAGAATTAATAAGAAAAAAAAATATCAAAATACCGACATGTGACAAGTGTTTTGTCACAATTTCTCTTCATTTTCTTATATAAAACAAATGAAAGTATAAGAAAGTAAAATAAATTTCTAGAATAAAATATATTCAACATTTGTTTTATTCATATTTTCCTAAATTCATTTACAAAATATATATGGCTAAGAAATGATGAAGAAAATAAGTAGTTATGTAATTAGCCTACCTAATTCTATAAAAAGAAGTATCAACAACAAAATATTATAATAACAAAAAAGAATAATATTGATTTGTCGAACGGTAACAAAAAAGAGGAAAAATATTGTAGATAGATGCTGACTTAATTTTGGTTAGTGAGAAATTTAGACTAGGTATGAATGACGATAAGTGGAGATTCAATAAATAAAATAATAAAAAACTATCTTATTATAATATTGTCCTATCTATATTCTGCTTAACATGTGGCGAGATCTATAAAACTGACTGTGGATTGTTAGTATTACAAGTTTAACATGTTACATATGTTATAAGTGAAACCTATTGCTGGATACTTCCAGCTAACCTTGAATCATCCTGAAGAATATGCCTAAGTTAAAGAATTTTTATTGACAATTCCTAACTTTAAGTGTCTTATCTCATGGAAAGAGACTGCTCCAACTACTAATCATAAACACATTCACATTTTTGCCTGTTTCTCAAAAACAGTTAGGTTTAATCCAGAGTATTGTTGTGGGATCAAATAGAACTATGCTGTGGCTCTAATAAACAAAACATTGATTACATAAAAAATGTAATAACATCATTGATGAAATTGAGGAATGTCATGTGGAAGGACGTTCTATCAAGACTGTCAATGATCTGTTAGAAATAGATGATCCCGAGACAATCCTAGCTTACTACTTAAAAGCTGGAAAAAGTCAAGATGATGTTTTGTTCAATGAAGACTGATGATATATACAAGTCAAAAGTTGAGATCTACATGAAGCTTTCTGTATTCATCCGGTTTATAGATTATTACATAAGTCCATTGAACATTAAAGGGTTATGTGATGAATAGATACGAAAAGATTTATATTACTAGTGTACAACCCCATAGAAGTATTTATGCTGATTTAAAGTCTGATGATCAAAATAATCACTGGCTAAGAAGGATGGAAGTAATCCATCTAGAAGATGAAGAATCTGCTAACTCAGTTACTGAAATAACTTCTACTTGGCAGAGTGTCACCTTGGAATAGTATAATTTACTATTTCTGTTCTATTTTTATAAATTTCATTAATAATTCATAATGTGGTGATTCATCATGTATTTAAACATCATTTTCATCAAAAAAAATTCATGTGGCTCGTTTAAAGAGAAGAACCATCAAAAATCAACAAAGAAAAACCTACTTCTCTCCATGGTATGCGTGCATATTAACGATGTGTATATAGAAAAAGATATTATAGACTATGCCAGTTATCATCACAACCAAATACTATTAAATTAAAAAATAAAATATTATGTTCAATTGTAGAATTTGCTGCTCTACCTGTAAGAGATAGCTTACCACATATATTAACAATGGATAATTATACTACTAAAAGTGATAATGGTATTGCTACTGTTGTTCAAGAAGTTGTTGCTGATTTTTCTGTATTACAACAAAAACATTTTAATGTATCTATAGATACTGCTAATAGTATATTAAGAATTGAACAATTAGCAAAACAACAACAAACATGGATAGCATGAAATCCATATTTAGAACATGATATTATTGTAATTTATGTGATTCATATGAAAAGATGTATGAATATTTGAAGTTTAGTTGAGTTAAAGTCAAATAGATACCAAAAGTAAAAACATATGTTGCTTTACCTTATACTCCTAAAAGTGTTAAACATTGTGTTAAGTCTATTACTTGAATTGTTACTTCAGGCGTTGTCTCATTTGACAGAAGACACAAAATCAACTAGTTTATCTACATTTAATTATGATAAAGATCAAACTGGATTATTATATGATCCACAAATGACATTTAATATGCATGTATTATTTGAAAAAGATAATTATTATAATTATGATTTACCAACTGAACATTCTAGTGTTGTAGAAAGTAATGTTTGTAAAGATACTAGATATAAAATAAAAACATTTGATTATTGACTTACTAAGACTAAGACATATAAAGTATATGATATGACTAAACCATTTAAATTCTATGTTAAACAATATCTACAAGATAAAATAGATGAGATAAATAATAACAATAAACCTACACAAACAGGAATAACAATTACAGATAAATTAGACAAACAAATAACAAAGAAGAAAAGAATGAGATATGTTAAATATAATTGAACTATGAAGACATATCCATTTACTATTCCAGATAATTTACAAAGGTATTCTTATGCTATTCGAGACTCTACAGACTTTGATCATATTCAATTTGGCTATTTCTTTACAGTTAATGGAATTGATGTAGTAGATAAATTAACTATTGATAAAGCTATTCAACAAAAAAGTGGAACAACATGGAATGGATATTCGTTACACCACTCCTATAATAAGTGGAATGGGACATTTTGAATTAACATTCTATACTAAATTTAAACAAATTAAGAACAAATATTTGATTTCTTTTTATCTAGAGATAAAATTGTTTTTAAGATACTTCTTATCTCCATTATTCTTTTCAATCTTATTAAAAACGATCCATAACAGCACTATTGTTTGTTATATAAAATATTAAACACAGAAGCCGTGATAGTATTACCATTTAAACAACTTCATCCATATTTGAAAAATCCATGGATAGAAGATATAAATGATAGATGTCAAATTATGCTTGTATGTCAAGATTGTTTCTGGAGATGTACTGTTCAAGGAGGATGTGAATATATTTGTAATAACAAATATTTTGTTAAAGAAAAAACAGGAACAGATTAAAATTAAAATTAATTCATTTCTTTCTTAAATTGTTCATCTCTTTATTTCGTCATCATTCCAAACGTCAAATGGTGTTTTTGAATCAATATAATAAATAAAACTTTGATTTGGTGATGATTGAACTATATCTACTGAATCTTTATATGTGAGTGTTCCATCAATATAATTTAATACATATACTCCAACAGTACGAACATATTCTCTAGATGTGAATATCATATATCCATTACTATAATAATAACTATAATCATCTAATTTATCAATGGTGGATGAATTTCCTGAATCAATTCTATTTGAATTAAAGTAAATTTTTGTTTTCTTTGGCGTATCTGTATCATTATTTATCATAAACATAAATTGAAAGATATACATTTTATGATCCGTACTTGTATTTTTAAAAGTTTTTGATGAATCAGTTCCCCATGACATTAATGTTGATAAAGGAAATGTGTATGTAATATTCTTCAAATCTTTAATTCCAATTGTGTTAATTATATCTGCTTGTTTAATTGTTGTATTTCTTGATATTTCTGTGTTAATGTAAGATGTTAAAGATGTCATTTGTAATAATGCTTCTTCATTAGAATAAAATGGTGAATATAATGAAGTATTAACAAGAGATGATAAAGATATTAATTGACTTGTTAAATTATTAATTTCATTCATATTTGTTGTATTTAATGTTGATAATTGCGATACATCATCACGAATATCATTAATATATGTATTTGTTTCTTTCATTTTCTCTTTCATTTCATCTATTTCTTCATTTGTTGTTATATTCTTAACATTAATTGTTGTTATTCCATCTGTTGTTTTAATTCTATCAAGATAAATTGTGTTGTTGTTGAAATAACGTGTTGTTAAAATATTATTTTTATTTAAATATTTTGAACCAATTGCTTCCATTTAATAATGTAAATTAAGTTCTAAGATAAAATATTCATCCCAAAGTCCAACTGGAAAAATACCCTTTATAATCTTTAAACCATATTCATTACTTCTATTGTTTTAGGATAATTTTCTGATGTAATAAATTCCCATGGTAAATTTATTATCCATTTATATGTTTTAAAATCTGCGATTGCATTTTCTCTTGTTATAGTGAAATATCGTTGACAATATAAATGTGTCATATTGATCTAATTATTTATAGATGAATACCAAACCAATTAGGGCACCTACTAATGAAACAAACACAATCCGACGAAAACCAACACGATCAATACGTCCAAGTCAATCAATGGTAAGTGATACTGATTCTAGTGAATCTATAGTAATGGATGATTCATATGATTCATATGATTATCCTCATTCACAAAATTTATCTTTTCATTCAGACAATACAAATATAAATCTTTCTTCACAATCAAAAATAAGAAATTATATTAAACTATTTATGAAATCTTCATCAAATTTAACTAGTGCTCCTAGATTTTTAAATTTAGTTTATGTATCTATTCCAACTACAGTGACTGATTATAAACATGGTAATATGTATGAAGCAATTAAAGAAGAAGTAAAGAAATATATTGATGATAATGAAACAAGAATAAATGCTTTATTAACCGCACTTACAAATTTTAAAGTTATTAAGGCTTCAATAGAACCATCAATTATTACTATAAATAACACAATCATATCAAAATTAACTCAATTTAATTCTTCTCAATTATTCAATGGAGATGGATTATTTTATTTAATTGAGAATGATTCATCATTAAATACTATTGATCTTTTAGTATCAAATATTATTATTACACTTCAAAGAAGAATTATTATTCAGACAGGAAAATCATCATCAGAGAAAAATCAATTTAATGTTGGTAAATTTTATGGGTCAGTTGGAAAAACAGTTACAAAAGAATATACTGTTGGATTAAAAGATTCAATTAATGATCTTAATGCACTTGGAAGAACAAAAAGAGGGAAGACAACAAAACAATCATCACATAATGAACCAAATGCTTTCAATCTTCATTCTTTTATTTTAGTTTATACTTCATTATCTTCATTAAATGATTATTCTTTCTTTGGTGGAAAAATCAATGCTATAGCAATTGTTCATTTAATTAATGGAAAAGTTATTCCTAATTGTTTAGGAAATATATGGGTATGTGTTAGAGATTGGTCAGAAGAAGATGGAAGATGTGGGAAATTTAATGTTGGAAAACAAAATGTTACATGGTGTGGTGGAAAATATCATCCAGATCCTCTTCATGATGATACTTCAAAATATTTAAAAATCACACTTTAATTTTTAATTCAATTATTTTTTAATAACATTAACATCTCCTGTTAAATTATCTATTTTTAATACTTGTTTCTTATCCATTCCTAAATAAAGATAATATGCTACTGTTCCACTTGAATTTGCTGCTGTTTGTCGAAAAATATAACTAAAATTCTCTTTAGAATATCCTTTAAAAATAATAATAGTTGCTACTTGTGTTTTAAATGATGCATTTAAACTTTTCCATATATGCATATTCACAATAATTGTTGTTTTCAAATGTCTTAATCTTGTAATAATTTCTCCCCATGTTTTATCCGCTTTCATCATTTCAAATGTTGCATCTTCTAATATAATTAATAAATGTTTCTCTCGTGCTTGTTTATAATATTGCACTAATGCTGGCATAAATTTTTCATAATTCATTCCATATATTGGTGTTTTAATTAAATCTTTTAATTGTTTAAATGTTTCATCTTCTCCTGCATTTTGTGCTACATAAATAATAGCCCCATATAAATGTTATATATGATTCATTTTTATTAATTCTTTCAGTATAAATGTTGTTTTTCCTGTTCCTTGTTTCCCTAATACTATATTCAAACTATTATAATAAAAGAAGATTTGATGATGTACTTTTTGTATTTTATTCCCTTCTTTAATTTCTGATAATTTATCTTCTATCATTTCTTCTATTCTATCTATTCCAATCTCATCTTCTTCATCTTCATCTTCTATGCTATTTTTATCTTGTGGATTTGTTTCAAAATATTCCATTCTAAAATAATTAGTTCAAAAAGTATTTAAATTAGATTATTTCTATTCCCATTGAATAGCATAAAGAAGATTAACTCTTTCTTTTAAAACTCCATTTCTAATCTCTTCATTCATTCGATTCTCATTAATCAATAACATTCGATTTCTTTCTAATTCTTTTCTTAATCTCTCATTTTCTTCAAGTATGTCAATCATTAATTCAATTGCATTATCATTCATTTGTCTTTTAATAAAATGTATAATCTTTTCTTTATTATTCATTTTATTCTTCTTTGGTTTTATTTCTTCATTTATTGGTTCTGGCGTTGTTGGACATGGTGGAAGCTCTGGTGCACCTGTAAACGAACACATTTGTGTACTGTTGTTATCACTAGCAATTGACATCGTTTGTTTGTCATTAAGTTATTTAAGTTGTATTTATATCATCATTTCATTCTTTATTTTGTGTTTCATTTCTTATTTATATCCTATTTTTCATTCATTTTTCATTCATATTTCTATATTTTATTACTATATTTCTATATTTCTTCATTCCTCAATTATTCTTTACGTCATACTTATGATTTATTCATTCATCAAGGGTAATAAATAAATTAAAAACTCAATTTATTCGACTATTTATTCATTATGAATCTCATTATTTTCATTCATTCATGTCTTCCGTAAGAGATTTATTAATGGCGGCTGCTTGTATTGATCTTGACCCTGCAAATCTTCAAGTCGCCTCTTCTCTTTTATCTCAACTTGTTCTTCTTCTTCCATCAATTACAAATGAGAATGAAAAGAGAATATTAAAAAGTGTCTATTGGAAACTTGTATGGCAAATTAATGCTCTTACTGGCTGGGGTAAAACCATTAATTAATTCTATTCTTTTTATTATTCTTTATGTTTATTTTCATTCATTATTTAATCAAAATTTAATCAAAATAAAACTAATAAAATAAAACTAATAAAATAAAAGAGATAAAAATCATTTAATTATTATTTTATCATTAAGAAATAAATAAAAGAAAATAAATTAAATTAAAAAAAGAATTAACTAAATTAACGCTTCTCTTCTCCTAGCTTGAAGAGTTCCGTGGCTACATCATAAACATCATAGATGCCATCACGGAGCCACCAATCATAAATATAGAGCAGGAGGTAATCGATTACTTCCCGACTCAAGGTTTTAATACCAACACGTTTCGTTTTGTCAATTATTGCTAAGATAGAAATGATCTCCCGTTTTAAAACTTCGACAGTGTCGTATTGCATCTCGGCACAGTTGTGGTAAAATTCATAATTTTCATATAAATTATCAAAGTCGTAATTGTCTGAATAAAATTGAATCATCTTTGACATTTCATCACACTTGTTGTCTTCTAAAATTAAAAACAGTAATTTAAACCTATCACTGAGTGATTCATAACAACTTCCCTTTATTACACTCATATATCGTATGATCTATTACTGCTGAAGCGTCATTTAAATAACACTAGGGTAGGATATCAGACATTCCAAAAGGACATTCATCAAGACATAGACATACAAATAAAAATATTTTAATTATAAAATAGTAAAAAAAGAATAAATAAACTAATTTTGTTTTCATTTTTATTATTAACATTTTAATATAATTATTAATATTTTTATTATATCTCCTGAATGAAGAATTACATAAAATGTATTATTTTTATATTCTTTTGTTTTTTTTTTCAAAAATAAAATAATAAAATGCATAAAGTGGAATAATTTATAATGATGCAAAAAATGTAAGAAAAATAGAATATTCAAAAAGTGTAAGAGTTATAAAATATCTTTTATTACATCAAAAAATATCTATAATAAGGAAATTATGAAAATAACGAAGATATAATACTTCAAAATAGAAAAATATCTAACATACTTCAAAAATATCTGTATCCATTCTAAAAATAAAAATATGAATTTATTTATAGAATATTGGTTATATAAAACAAAATATAAAATATTATATATCCCCAAAGGAATGAATTTTCCCATTACTTACTATACGATGTATGACACCATTATCAAATTGTACCAAAGAAAAATAATATAAAAAGATATAATTATAATTATAATTCAATAAATTTAAATAAAATGAATAAAAATATTTAAATAGAAAATAAATTCTATTCAATTAATTTAATTCCAATTAATTTGAATATGAATTAAATAATATTTAATTTGTATTATTTATGAATAAGTTATATTTATTATTTTCTTCATTATTTATTCTCTTTTTGTACTATTTCTTCATTTATTTGATTTATTTTTGAATCTATATCAAATGAATTAAATATTACATTATATTTTATATGTCTGTTTTTATATTCTCTTCTTTTCTATTTATTTCTACTTGTTCTTCATGATGTGTTATTTACAGCAACTAAACAACAAATAATGAAAAAGAAGAGAAATAAAGATATAAAAGAGTAAAAAGAAAGTATAATAAAGAAGATAAAGAGTAATAAAAGAAGAAAAGAAGAAATAAAATGTGTATTTTTATTGTAAAAATTAGAAATATGAAATAAAAAGTGTCTAATTAAATAGTGTAAAATAAGTAATATTATTTTATTGATGAAAAATATTTTACTCTTTTTTATGTTTATTATTTATATGTATAACTTCATCATGATGTTTATTATATATTCAATCATATGTGTTATGTTATTATAACATATAATAAGTGATAAAATATAAATGAAAATGATATGAATATATGATATAGAATAAAGAAACAAAAGAATAATAAGAATAAATGATAAATAAAAGGAGAAATAATAATCAATGATATAATAATAAAATCAAAATATAAAAGATAAAATTAATATTAATATAAAACAAAAGAGAATAAATATAAAATGAAAATAGATATAAATGATAATAATATATAAATGATAAGAATATAAAATATGAATAAGATGAATAAACAAATAATAAAATACATTTAAATATAAAAGAATAACAATAAGAAAATCTAAATAATATAAACATAAAAAACATAAAACAAGAATAATATAATAATATATAGATAATAAGAAGAATAAAATGATATAAATAATATAAACAGAGAAATAAATATATAAAAATACGATAAATAAATAACATAATAAAGAAAAGAATAATAAAAATAATTAAATATGAATAATCAAATCATCTATTTCATTAATATTTCATACAGAATACAATTGATAATAAAATATAAACATAAATATTTATATATTCTGTATTTATCATATTTTTTTATTTTTTTATTTTTTTTTTAGGAGCAAAATATAATAAATGGAATATTCTAATGATGCAAAATATTTTGCATCTTTTTTCTTTTTTGTAAATTATTTAGATGCATTTTTTCTTTGCTAATTTTCGTACCCGTTGAAAAGCAGCTTTTAAATTCCCAGCCATAGTACTTCTTAAATTTCTTCTCGTTGAAGTTGGTCTAGTAGCCGTGGCTCTTCTTGTACGTCTCATTTATTTCAATAACTCGGTTGAATCTAAATTCGAGTTTAAATAGCTGAATCTTGTTTGATACATAATATATGATGGATAATGATATCCTGTATTAAAATGATGTATAAACCCGTAAGAAATTAAATAATCGTTTTAGTCGTAATCATAAGGTGAAGAGGATCACAGTAACACAGTGAATGGGATGACTGAACCTGATTATGATTAAAAAAGATTTTTAATGCTAAAAGTGTCGTAAACTCCCATTATTCTTCTCTCATATAACATTAATTCTTAATTTTGTCATTAGTTAAACTTAATATTATAACCCTGGATCTTTCAAATTTACCCTACTTCCCTATAGTTATTTTAGTGATAAAATAACTATAGGGAAGTAGGGTAAAAAAGAAAAATTAACAGATCCAGGGTTATAATAGTAAAAATAATTATAAAGAAATTATTGATTTACTATAAGACTAACCACTGGACTGTAGAATAAAGATGCAATACCAGATTGCCCATTTTGTCCAATAGTTATTTTAGCGATAAAATAGCAGTGACTTTACTCAAAAATCGGGATGAATGAATATACCTCAAGACTACCAATCTTGAGTATATTATTATATAGTCAATAATAAATATACACGACTATTTAAAAGCCAATCCTCTAGAAGCAATAGATATTAGAACATTGTACGATTTCCATAATAACGTAGGTGAAATTAAAGATTACTGCGAGGATTTGCTCGAGTGCTTTAAAAAGGAGCACATTTATTGTGATGAAGACATTAGATACGACGAATTATGTGCCAAAGAAACTGAAATCCTCGAAGATATGAATATCGTTCTTAATAAGATTATAAAAGAACACCAAGAAACAATAAAAGCTATAAGAAGGAATGTTGCAGAAAGAAGAGAAGAGCTTAAAGCTATCAAAGTTAAAAAAGAAAAGTAATTAATTACTTTTTAATTAATGTATTTTTTTGTTTTAATAAAACTAAATATTAATAATAATAATCATCCATTTTAAAGATAAACAACAAAGAATTAAAATTACTTAATTAAAGTTAAAGAGAGATCATCATAATAAGCATAATCTCTAATAGTATTGAGAAGATTAGCAAGTTTTTCACCTCCAATAAGAAGGGAATAGCAATCCTCAATAAAGAAATCTAAATAGCTCAAAACAAGTGAATCAAACTTGTAATTTTCAAAAGCCTATCTTCTTTGAAAATAAGAAATGGAATAAACTAAACAGCAGACACTTAAAGAATTATCGTTTTTCAAATGCAAATCTAATTCAGTTTTGATATCATTCATGATTTCTGATAAACAACGAATGGAATTACCGTTGCACATTCTTTTTGTATAAATAAATAAAAGAAAAAAAAAACAAATATTAAAAAGATCCAAACCTATGACTCAAACAGACACTTTTTTAAAACAGACAAATTAAAAAAAAATAAAAAGGTACCACGGAAACAAAAAAAAAACATTAATGAATTCAAACAGGGGAAATTATTATCACTTCAAACCAATTGCAGGATTTGCTTATATCAACTTTCAGAATATACAAACAGCACCAACATTACAGACGATGAAACAAGCATTGTCTTCATGGTGCTCCACGAAGAATAATAAAGCCAATATTAAGTATCTGGCCTATGGAAAAACAGTAGAAGGGAACAATAAACACGGCTATGTATTCTTTATTCTAGAAAATCAAGCCGATGTGATGAGAAAACCGTTTGTAAATATAAACGGAAAAGAAATGAAAATTAACTTCAGTCCATTCACCAAATTGGATGCTTTCGACGGTTCATATCTGAGTATTATTGAATACATAAAAAATCAAGGCAAGAAACACAACACAAAAGCTACCTTTGAAGAATATGGAAATTTAAAAACAACGAAGGGGCATAAAGTAGGTGATACAATGATAGAAGAATCACTAAGAATGAACTCGAAGGCTGAGGCAATTGCCTATTTAAGAAATATAAGCCCAGCCTGGGTTATGAACAATGAAAAAAAAATTCTGTGAAATGTACGATAAACAGCATAGTCGTGAAAGAAAACACAGAATAAATATAAAATTAAATCCCTGGAAAGAAACAAATCCAGTAGTCCAGGGAGCAAGAGCATGGATACATACTCTGGAAACAACAGATATTAAAAGGCCACCTGCCTTAGTAATTGTTTCAGAGACCAAGCTTGGTAAAACAGAATTCATTAACGACCTACTCAAAGAAAAGCAAGTAGATGAATTCAGAGGAAGAATAATGATAGATGGTCATGATGAAAATAGGGAATATGACTTTCGCTTGTTTGATGATGCCAATCTAAGTTCAATAGATTGGGAAGATTTCAAAGCTATGATCTCCACCAGAGGAGAAAAAGTGCGAGTAAATGTTAAATATGGACACTTAGATGTAATAACAGTACCGACCATCATAGTATTAAACCCGGGAAGCTTTAAAGAATTGCAAACTATGGCAGGAAATAAAGGAGACAGAGATTGGTTAGATAAGAATACTGTTGTACTCTCTACAAAAGAGAAATTATACATTGAGAATAACAATAATAATGATGATAGAATAGCAATGTTGCAAGAACTATACGGAGAACTACCACCAAATTTGATTAATGCTATAGCAGCTAATGATAGATTACAAGAAGAACTCCCACCAATTGATACTATGGATGATATTGATGATAATTATATAGATGAAATATTAAATGATATGGAAATGACTGATGTACCAGAACAACTTCCACCAACTAATAATATTGATGATGTTGATGATAATTATTTAGATGAAATACTGAATGATATGGAAATGACTGATGTACCAGAAGAGGTAGTAAGAAGAGATGTTTTCGATTTACCTCTCAAGAGAAAAGAACCAATACTAACTACAGAAGAATCTAATCTCAGTAATACTCTACCAGAAGATGAGATACAGAAGTAAAACAAAATAAGAAAAGGTTAAATTGAGAACAAAAATAATTTAATCGACTTATTTCTTTTATCTTTTATTTTTATTTAAAATATGAACTATTGGTATAGACCTAACGTTTTAAAAAGAAAATGGGGAAGCTATGGAAGTATAACCAATGAATACTTCAATAACTACATAAACGATGATTTTGACCCCGACAATGGAGAAGATTATTACTTCAAAGAAGATGATGTAGATTTACATCCAGATGATTACGAAAATGGTACTTTCTATGAACCAGATATAGAAATATATAAAACAGATATTCCAATACCTGAAGATGTAGATATAAACATGAAAATGAATCAATTAGACACATTTAGTGATCCTGATATAAATGAATATAAGAATGAAAACCTGATAAACATAGAAACAGATGATAATATGGATATCTATGAAAAAGAAAATGTACAAGAAGAAATGCCAATTTATGAAATAATCAATCCAGAAGATCCCACAGATGTATTAACTTATACCAATCCAATTACACAAATACTTCAAAAAGCAGGAATAGATACTTCAAATGAAGCTGAAATGGCAAAATATTTATTAGAAATAAGAGATATAATAAGAGAAAATAATAGAAAAAATATAGATGAGTTGATAAAAGCACAAGAACAGGGACTAATTATAAATGGCTCAATAATAAAAGATAAAAGTCTATTAGACATTAAAGAAGATGATATTCCAATAATCATTGAAAAAGAAGAAGAACCAATGGAAGAAATAGAATACATTAAAGATAAACATGATCCAGATAGAAATATTATACCACCTAAACCACCAAGAGAGAATAGAAATACTATTAAACAATGGATAGATAAAAATAGAGATAATTCCAAAAGAAAACATCATTTAGAAGATACTAATGAATATCAAGAAAAGAGAGATTATGAACGAGGAATACAAATAGAAGAATTACAACAATATTTACCAATAGAAGAGAAAGAAGAAAGAGAAGAAGCAATAAATGAAACAAAAATAGAAATTCCACAAAATGAAGCATTGAACGAAAAAGAAGAAGATCAAAATAATGAAATAATGAATACTTCATTACCAAATGAAAAAATAGAAGAGAAAGAAGAAGAAAAAGAAATTAAAAAGCCATTAATTCAAAAGAAAGAACGAAAAGTCAAAGAAGTCAAGAAGAATACTCCAAAAATAACAGATGAAGAACTCTTCGATGACTTAAAAGAATTGAAAAGAGAATTGAAAAATATCAAAAATAGAATTAGAAAACATGCTAAACAACCATTGCTCTATTCAAATATAACACAAGATATTAATAAAGATAACTCTAAAAATATATTACCAGAACAAATTAAACCAATAATAGAACAAGAAGAAGAAGATTTAAGAGTTGAAGACATTCCAAAAGAGTTGACAATACAAGATCAACAAAAATATTGGAATAACTTTAAACATAATGACGAAAACGTTGATGTAAATGAAGGAGAAGAAGATATAGAAGAAATAGAAGAACCAGAAATAGAATATGAGTACGAGTATGAGTTTTGATAATGTACTCCGAAAAGAGATAAATTGAGTATTTAAACTATTTATTTTGAACTGTTTAATCATTCATACATGACAACCATTAAAGACATGATAGCTGACCACGCTATGGGTAAATTTGTATCTATGGATGCAGATGAACTCATAGAAACAATGGTCAAATTAGTAAACTCTGTAGAAGAATACACCAAGGAAGATGAATTAAAAGGATTAAAGAAGCCATATTGGAGCTTGGTGTATAGAATAGCCAGAAAGAAAGGATTAATGTGGGATAAACCACAGATTAAAAAAGTAAAAACACCAGAAGTAGCTAAAAAAGAATACAAGAATAGATTTATAATAAAAGATAAAAAGAAAGAAGAAGAAAGTAAACCAAAGAAAGAAGATAATTAATTTTTTATTATAATATTTAATGTTTCCTTTTATTGTTTTAAAATGATTAATTTTATCATCATCAGGTGATACTCTAAGTAATACCTTTTCATAATCAGTACGATCATCACTTGTTCCCCATCGTTCTAATTGATTATAAACATTCTTCATCATTTCATATTTCTCTTTCCCACTTTCTATTTTATTAAAATGAGGTTGTTTATGTAAATATTGATGCAATCCTCTTCTTTCAAAATCAGATGGTTTAAAGATGGTACCTTTATTATCACTTCTATTTGTTCTTGCACCAATATGAATTTTATGATAATAATCTTTGGATGAATGAGTAGTAATAGCTTCTGGTACTAGAATATCTTGCAACTTTTCATATCTTCTTACTACATTTGGTTCAAATGCAACATCTTCAATTCTCTTCCATAATTCAGGTGGTACTACTCTTCTAATATATGCTTGATTATTATTCAATCGTTCTAAATCTTCATCTACATCATTAATCATTTTTCTCTTTCTATGTGTTTGCATTTCATCTAATGTTTCTTTTCTATTTGGTCGAGGTTGAGTATAATATACTCCTTGATTATTATTCTGTAATCTACCACTCATATACATGGAAGTATTAAATGGTTTATATTTTGTTTGATTACTTCTTGGTATTCCATCATAATTAAATCGTATTGAACCATATGAACCAAATCTTCTTTTATGGAGATTTAATCGTTGTTTTCTCTTCTTAACCAAACACATTAAAATAAAAAGTTAATTAGGAATTAAAGTTTTTACTACTTCTAATACTTCTTCTACTGCATTCATAACATTCCCTTGTCTTCTACTTTCAAAAAATGCAAAGAAACAACTCGCTATTAATAATATACATGATAATAGAAGCATGACTATTTTACGGATAATATTCCATGTACTTTCTTTAAACACTTCTTCGGTACATTTAGACGAGTGATTAGAATCACTGGAGTCTGCACTCATATTATGAATTAATCAGTTCATCTTTATATTCAAATGATCCGTTCTAGAAATAACTGTCCTAATAATACACATGAAGTAGAATTTGTATTTAATACCCCAATTGAAGTTAAACTAAATAAAGGAATGGGAGTATATACAACTTCTCTTTTTGATTTACTCTTCAATAACACAAATTATAAATCATTCTGTAATTGTTTTAAAAGAGTTAAAATATTTAAAGCATTAATTAGTCTCTCAATAGGTGAAATAAATGTAGAAGAAATTGGATTAAATTTTCCTATTGTTAGTACTACATGGTTTCCGACATATATTCGTTCCAATATTGATCAAGACACTGCAGATGACAAAGATATAAATAAAGTAATTAATATGATTAATTCAAGTACTCACTTACAACAACAAGTCTATTATCCAGGTGGAGCATTTCAAATTAATACAATTATTAAAGCTATGACATTACAAGAACAAAACTATTATGGACCTACTAGAGTAAAAGGATATTGGAAATTTGATAATACTGAACTTCAACCATTTACAAATGAAAATGTAAGTATTCCTTTTTATCCATGGTACTTCATAGGAGTAGAAACACCAAATAACAATGATAATAAAAGTATTAAATTCAATTGTCAATGGTATATCACTGTTCATTTTGATAGATATATTTGCACTCCAATAGTAGAAGAACAACAAAAACAAGATATAACATTGCTTGATTTAAATTATACAATAACAAACAATGATATTAACACCAGATAACAATTAACATTTGAATCAAATGAAAATGAAGCATATGAGAAAGTGATAATAGACTTCGAACAAAAACAAAAACAAACAATAACTCTTCAAATAACAAATAAAACTTTAAATTAATCTTTATTATTCATTTTAATGTCTTTAGTTTCTCATACAACATTAACAACATTAAATAAAGAAGATACATTAAATAATACAACATACAATATAAACATGACAATAGATAATCCAGCTATCCTAACAACTACAAATGGAAGAGCACGAGAATTAGCAAAGAAAAAATGCATCTAAATAATTTGCAAAAAAGAAAAAAGATGCAAAATATTTTGCATCATTAGAATATTCCATTTATTATATTTTGCTCCTAAAAAAAAATAAAAAAATAAAAAAATATGATAAATACAGAATATATAAATATTTATGTTTATATTTTATTATCAATTGTATTCTGTATGAAATATTAATGAAATAGATGATTTGATGAATCATATTTAATTATTTTAATTATTTATATTCTTTTATTTATATGTTATTTATCTATCGTATTTTTATATATTTATTTCTCTGTTTATATTATTTATATCATTTTATTCTTCTTATTATCTATATATTATTATATTATTCTTGTTTTATGTTTTTTATGTTTATATTCTTTAGATTTTCTTATTGTTATTCTTTTCTATCTAGATGTATTTTATTATTTGTTTATTTGTTTATTCATCTTTTATATCTTTATCATTTTTATATTCTTATCATTTTTATATTATTATATTTATTCTCTTTTGTTTTATATTAATATTAAATTTATCTTTTATACTTTGATTTTATTATTATATCATTGATTATCATTTCTCCTTTTATTTATCATTTATTCTTATTATTCTTTTGTTTCTTTATTCTATATCATATATTCATATCATTTTCATTTATATTTTATCACTTATTATATGTTATAATAACATAACACATATGATTGAATATATAATAAACATCATGATGAAAATTATACATATAAATAATAAACATAAAAAAGAGTAAAATATTTTTCATTAATAAAATAATATTAATTATTTTGAATCATTAAATTAGACACTTATTATTGAATATTTCTAATTTTTACAATAAAAATACACCATTTTCATTCTTTTCTTCTTTTATCATCTCTTTGTGATTTATTACTTTTTATATTCTTTATTATACTTTCTTTTTATTCTTTTATATATTTATATTCTTTTTATATTATTTGTTTTTCATTGTTTTTCTATTTCTTTCTTCTATTATTTATCACTTTTATATTCATTTATTCTTTCTTTTTATTTCTTTTTTATTAGTTCTTGAGTATTGTATATTTCTTTATTATTTCATTTGTGTATTATCAAAATATATGTTTTATTGATTTTGTGTTGATCAAAATATTGAATAAATCAATATTTTCATTCTTAATTATTCATTATTTATTCTGAAATGTTGTGAATATTTATTATATTAAATGAATATGATGAATGAATATCAATATTATTG
>NW_001915109.1:0-22938 GCF_000208925.1 Entamoeba histolytica HM-1:IMSS
GCTTGATTTATTTTAACATCCCACTAGTAGTAATTAATAGTATATTATATATATTAAATAATACACATCTTAATTTATATTACAATCAAGAAAGTGTGGGTATAATTAATGTAGAAAGAGGAATAATACAAGGTGACAGTTTATCTCCACTTTTATTTGTATTATCTATTGACGTATTATCTAAACAATTAGATAAACAAATAAGCAAATTAAATATTAAAATGAATGGAGAAGAAAAACAAGTCCAGTTAAACCACATATTATATATTGATGATTTAAAGATAATAATTAATAATCTCGATGAAATGGAAAAATCACACAAATTAACTAAAGAAATATTTAATTGAATAGGATTAAAAATTAAAGTAGAAAAGAGTGGGATAATGAATAATATTAATAGTCAAATAAATGGTGAATTAGCTGAACTACCAAGAGTAACTAATGATAACCCTTATAAATATCTTGGTATTGAAATAGGAGATAAAGTAAACATCAACAAATACTGTACAAGAATATTAAATGATGTATCTTCTATTTTATCATCATTAAATACTATGAAATACAGCAGCCTCAATACAATAAGAAAGATTAATAGTGATATAATCTCTAAATTAAGATATGGATTTAGTATTGTAAAATATAAACTAGGAGAATTGGAGAAGATAGATAAACAAATAAGAAAATCATTGATACAACTCCAATTATACAGTAGAAACATACACAAAAGTAGATTATATGTTAAAATAAATGAAATATGACTAGTATCAGTAAGAGATGAAAGTGGTAAAGAAATAAGAATATATTTAAAATATAAATATCAAATACAGGAATAGGAGAAATGATAGAAATAATAAAAGAAAATCCAAATTGAATAAATAAAAGAATGAAGAAAGCATTTGGTAAGAAGATTAATTTTAATGAATTAATGAATATAATAGAATTAAATGAAAGAAAGCACAATGTAAAGAAAGTATTTGAATGTGTAAATAATGAATTAAATGATAGATATTTAAGTGAATGGAAAGAAAAGAAAAGTGGTGAATATATAAGATGTGCAAATGACACTTTTAATGATAAAAAACTAACAGTAATAACATGTAGGTCATTAGATATAAAAAGAAATGCATTCCTCCAAGTAGTAAAAATGCAAGAAGGAGTAACTATGACAGGAAGTATTAAATCAAAAATACTCCAAAATGATGTTTTAAAATATTGCAAACATTGTCATAACACAATTGCATCTATTAGCCACATATTGTTAGGATGTAATGAAAAAAAATCAAATATCAAAACATGATTATGTATGTAAACAAATATATAAACAATTATTAATTACACATTTTAATGAATTTGATTCAATTGACTTTAATAATCCTCCTAAATGTATTAATAATAATAAAATGGTAATAACTTACAATATTGATTTATTGGTTAGTGACCATTCTTTCCATGCTAGAAGACCAGATATATATTATCAAAATATGAAAGAAAAGAAAGGATATATCATAGATGTTGCTATATGTCAAGATAATAATTTAGAATTAAATTATATTCACAAAATAAATAAATACAAAGAATTACAAGAGAAAATAAGAAATAATAGAGAAATAATATATGTAGAAATAATACCTGTTATATTATCAATAAATGGATTAATTCACAAAGAATCAGTAAGAAGATTAAAATCACTGAAATTACAATTAGACTTTGCCAAAATCCTACGAACAATAATAATAAAAAATATGAAAGACTTAATGTTTTATACAGGAAATTCTGGCAGCACATTAGAAGAAGAACAATCAAATGCGATCATGTTAGAAATGAACTCTATTACACCAATAGAGCATAATGAAGAAACTGAAATAAACACTTCTCAATATTCATAATATTCAATAGTGGATATATCTATTAGTTGACCTTTTTTATTTATTCCTTTCTATTTCTTAAATAAAAAAGAAAAAAACAAAAAAGAAAAAGAGTATAAAGAAATTTGTTTAATGAGGTATTTTTACTACAATAGCAGTGATATTATCAAGACTTTGTTTTTTAAATGCTGTATCACGAATACTATTAGCAGCAGTATCAACATTAACACTTTTAAAAACAAGAGTTGCAATATCATCTTCATTTAATACATCAGTAACACCATCAGATGTTATTACTATTTCAGTTACATCAGTTAAATCAAAAGAATTAACATCTGGAATAGCAGAAAGTGGTGGATGAAGTGTTCTATCACCTAATGAACGAGATAAAGCAATAACACCTTCTACTCTCCAAGTATTACCAACTTTATAACAATGACCTCCATTCTTTTCAATAAATTCTCGTTCTTCTAATATATCAGGATGATGATTAATAGTAACTTTTTCAATTTTCTTTTCTGAATTTCTTTTAATTAAAAATACAGGTGAATCACCAACATGAGCTACATAAGCTGTATTTTGTTCAATTGCAACAATTGTACCAGTTGATCCACTTTCTGTTTTTTCAATAATAATTTGATGTAATGTTTCAAATGTAGATATTAATGCTTCATGAACATCTTTCTTTTTCTCTCTTAATGCTTTTTTTAAAACAACTCCCATTTGTTTTGATAATTCAATAGCTGCATCTTGTCCATGATGACCATCAAACAGACCAATAACTTCCATAAATGGAATATTTGTTTCATAAACACAACATGTATCTTCCATTGTAGGTTTTTTACCTATTGTTTGTGCAATTCCAACTTCAACTTCATTTAATGGAATAATAGCTTCATTAGGAAGAATACTTTCTCCTATTTTAATAACTCCATTTTGAGTAATTTTACATGTAAAACTACAAGTTGGTAATTGTGTTGTTGATCCAATAGCAATACATTGTCCTTCTGCATCAAAAACAGGTTGTTGAGCATGATAAAATGCTTCTCTTCTACCACGAATACGAGCAGAAGAAACAGGTGTTGGAGTATCATCAGAATGAGGAGAAGGAGTACTTTGAGGAGTATAATTTGATCTTCTTGATCTTCTAACAATTGGAGTAATAATTTCCGTTTGATCATTTAATTTATTTGATGAATTATTATCTGATTGAAACCCATCATCATCAATTGAAAGTTTATAATCATCACCTTTTATATTTCTTTTATTCATTTCTTCAATTATTTCTTTTTTTATTTGTTCTGATAATGTTTTCATTAATTCTTCTTTTACTTCATTTCTAATTTCTTGAATTTTTATTTCCCAATCAATTTCTTCTGATTCTTGTTCTGAAGAAGATTCATCATTTGAATCTATAGGAGGTAATGGCATTTTTTTTTCACATAAAGTAATATCTGAACATATATATGCACTCACTGGGATTTCAATAGCAATTAATGCTCCAATGAATTGATATGTTCTAATAACACAATTCATAACTTCTAAACTAAATGAAGTTTTTACCATTAGAAACCATTTTGTTTCATGTTCTAAAGGAATACCAATAGAAATATTATTATTTTCTTGTTTAAATTGTAATTTAGTACAAATACTAATTATTTCATTAAATTGAATATGAGAGAACCATATAATATAAACTCCATCTTCTGTTAATAATTTTAATGAAATATCATTTTCTTCATCATTTTTTATTAAAACAATAGCAGCAAATTCTCCATATTCAGTAAGTACAGAAGTTGATATTTCTAAATATTTTGAACTAAC
The DNA here is from genome assembly GCF_000208925.1 of Entamoeba histolytica HM-1:IMSS. Lineage (NCBI taxonomy): Eukaryota > Evosea > Mastigamoebida > Endamoebidae > Entamoeba > Entamoeba histolytica. Next base: position 3,690 of record NW_001915109.1, read on the forward strand.
AGTAATAACACGAGGAATAATTGGAAGCATAATATTTCCAGCAGACATAAATCTTGTAAAAGCTAATTGAAGAGTTTCAATTCCTAATAATTCTTCATTTCCTTTTAAAAGAAGTTGTGTTTTTTCTGTTGTTTTTTCTATTGAAGTTATTTTTTCAATAAGAATTTTATAATCTTCTTTAAGAGATTCTAATTGTTTATAACTTGTAGATAATTCAATTATTTTTTGTTCTAATAAATTCATTTTTTCATCATTAATATTTGTTGTTTTAATTTCATTGACTGTTTTTGTATCAACACTAATTGGTTTTCTAACTATTGTATCCATAACTAATCCTCCATAATCAAATTGAATTTGATATCCTTCATTAACTTCATTAACATTAATAATATGTGTTAATGTTTCTAATCCATCTTTATGACTAAAAACTTTCATTGTTGTTGTATAAATATTGCTATTCTCTTTTTCTGGTTCATTTTTATCTATTAATGACGCTTTAATTAATAATGAATCTAATAGAGATCCTTCCTTTTTTGTTAATTGAAAGTTTACTATTAATGTTTTTTGTTTTCCAATGAAAAATTCAAAACTTTTGGTCTTATTTTCCTCTGTCATTCAAATATCTCTTTTTAAGTTTCTTTTAGTTCTCTTGAAAACTTGGTTTTCTGTAGTTTTTTTTTTTTTATTCTGTCAATTCCAAAACAAAAGAAATTAAAACTTCTGATTCTAGTTCTTTTTTAGTTCGACTCTATTTTTTCTTTCATTCTTCTCTTAAAAAAAAAAAAACAAAAAGAATCGTTGTTTTAAATTAATAAATAATATTCCTTCTTAATTGATTTTTTTTTTATTAGTGTAAATAAATGTAAATACTTTCTCACCTTCTTTATTTTCTCAAATTTCTCCTACTGAATTACATGAAAAAAATTTCTAATTTTTTTTTTTAATTTGGTTAGGATGATTTAACTTCCAAAAAGACTTTAAAAACTCTTATTAAATTGATAATAATAAAAGTGAAGAGTATATTAAATACTAACAATTTTAATAAATATTGAAATAATTTATTTGATAATGTATATATAAAAAAGAATTTAAAATAAAATAAAAAGCAATTAATTAAGTATTAATAGAACTAGCTTCTATTCTTCCTGGCTCAGGGGAGACTAATCCCGTCCCTTCGTCTTCATCTTCTTCTAGCAGCTCTACGGAGTATGTTTGGTTGTGATTGAAGCAGTATTCCATGACATCCATCATGTTTTTTATGACAAGGTTTTTTACTTCTTTAACAATGTCAATTTCAATTTTTAATTCTTTGATTAGTCTGATACTTTCTTTATTTACTAATCCATTTATTGATATTACTACTGGAATTATTTTGACATCTTTTAATTTTTCTATTTTCATTAGCCTACTCTTTAATTCCTTATACATATTCCTTTTCTTCCAATAGGCTCCATTAATATTGTGATCAGCCACAATAGTCATATCAAATAATAGACCAGTTTTGTTCTTTTTATCTAATACGTATATGTCTGGTCTTTTGTGGTATTGTCCATCACTTTTATGCATGATTTGTTTGTTCCATATCATTGTGATGTCTTTATATTGGAACACTGTTTCATATGGAGGTTTTTTATATTGTTTATTTCCAGTGTATTTTCTTATTAATCCCTCCCATATTATAATGCCTATATGGTCATGTTTTTCTATTTGTGATTTTTTATGACCAATACAAGATAGTAGAATGTGTTCTACTGTTGATATTTTGTCTTTACAAAGTGGGCAGTATTTCAATCTTTCATTTTTCATTATTTTTGCTTTTTTATACCCACAAAATATTGCTCCATCTTGCATTTTAGTTAATTGTAGAAATGCATTCTTTTTAATATTGATGGAATTCCATGCTTTCACTGTAGTAGTTTTATCTACTCATTTTGACTCGAACCATCTTCTAAAATATCCACTAATTTGATGGGACTTCCATTTTTTGATGTATTTGTCAATAATTTTTTTATTTCTACTACTACTTCTTTTTTCTTTTTTCTTTTCTATAAATTCATTTATTATTTCTTCTATTTTTGTTTCATTTATTTTATGAATTATTGTTTTTTAATTCTATTCCATATTCATTTCTTACTGTACCATCTATCTAATATGTTATTTCCTATCTCACTTTCTCTGGTACAGTAGTACATTACTGTTCTTACTATTTCAATAACATATTCGTCCCTTATATTTATTAATCCTTCACCCATTTCTTCTATAATGACATATAACCTATCTTTGGAGTTTCCGGCACCAATGTATTTTGCCTTTCTTAAGTATTTTCTTATCTCCAAATCAATTTTATCTAGGTCAGTGATTTTCCAATTTACAACTGATGCTGAATATCTGAAGATAGGGATTACTTCAGTGTTTATTCTAGTAATATATCTTCTATTACTGCTATCATCAGTGTTTATTTCTTCCATCTTCTTCATCATTTTTTCTTTGATGATTTTACAATTGAAGGTGTCATCAATTTCGTCGGACTGCCATATTCCTAAGTATTTATACAAGTCCTCACCTTCAATTAGGGGGATGTTTTGCATTCCATTTAGTATTTCTTTAATGTTTTTTAATACCATTCCTGACTTTTTCTCATTCATTTCCATCCCTATTCCACTTATTATTTCTTTAATTTCATTGTGGATTATTCCCATTTCTTCTCTACTTTCTGTCATTATTCTCAAATCATCCATATATAAAGTGTGATTTGATTTTGGGAATTTCTCTTCGATGATTTGAGAAATTACATTCATCTGAATAATGAAGAGTAGATTTGATAAGGAATCATCTTGTAAAATTCCTCTATTTAATTTAATATTACCTAGATATTCATTATATTTATAGCCTATGAATATCTTCCATCTAGTCATCATACTTTCAATAATGTCAATGATGACACACTCATAATTAAAATATTTTAATGATTCAATTACCCATTCGTGGTTTACTGTGTCATATGATTTCTTGATGTCATAATATGACTCCACATATTTTGGGTATTTCTCTTCTTTCTGATGCTTCATCATATAACTATTAATTATTCATTCTTTAGCAGCTAAAGATTGCAACTTACATCCCAATTGGTTGCTACTGATTCTAAATGATTCATTATTCATGTTAAGTCTTCTGTGAATCTTTTCTTTTAATATTGAGGTAAATACTTTCATAATTACATTTGTACAACTGATATGACGATAATTAATGACGTCGTTCCTATCACTTTGTGGATTAATAAAGTTCTTCCACTTACCATGTCTAATGGGATGTTTTGATTGAAGTTCAACCATTCATTAAAGATATTGAGAATGATTTCTCATGATGATGACATTCTTTTCCAATAATACCCATATATAGTGTCTATTCCTGGTGCTTTCCAGTTATTAATTTTCATTATACTTAAATTTATTTCATTTATTGTTATTATGACACTATCATAATTGATATATCTTTCATTCCACGAGGTGATTTGTTTTATTTTCCAATTTTCTTTATTTAATATCACCTGTGTTTCATATAACGATTTCCAATATTCTAAAGTAATATCGTTATTTGGGTATATTTCATTTTTTGGGTCTTTCTTCCTTATTCTAATTTTCTTGTTAGAATCAAACATGATTTTATTTGTATTGATTCTGACCCTTTCTTCTTTATTAAATTTAATTCTTTCTTTGATCATAGTCATCATATATTTTAGGTACTTTATTCTTTCTAGTGCTTTAACTTTTATTCCTTCTTCATCATGTTCATTTAATTTCATGATGCACTTTATTCTGTACAATTTTATTGACTAGATCTTCTAGTCTATTAATTTTCTTTAGGATTTCTTTTATTTCATCAAATTTATCTCTTATTATTTTATTTTGGAGATAGAGGTGCATAACCATTGAAATCCTTTTCATATCATCTTGCAGATCCTGCATTCTGCTTCCTGACCATACCCATCTATTATTAATTTCCATTATTAATTGGTCAGTTTCTTTTCTTTTCCAGTAGTAATTAATGTTTGTACATTTTTCTATTTTCATTTCTTTCACTTTATTGATGAGAGTGTTAAGATATTCTTCATCAATTTCTGTAGAGTTATTCTTTAATATGATGTTTTTTATTGTTGAATCACACTCTACTCTTTTATTATATCATTTACTTTCAATTTAATGTATCGTTTAATGTTTTCTTTTATTTTATGTGACATTTTAATATATTTAATATATTCATTTTCTTTATTGACATTGATGTTTGTCACTTTTATTATACTTTCAATTTGTTCCCATCTTAATTTCTTATATAATTTCTTGTTTAACCAATTAATTGCAAAACAATACAACACTTCAATTAGAATTCTATTTGTTTGTTCTGTTGTATTTCTTGTCTGACTATCATCTCTTGTTTTTTGACAATCAGTGCTTTTCTCTTCGATTTCCACTACTGTCTTTTTCATAGGAGTAGTTTCGTTCATCTCCATTGTTCCTGATGATGTTTTCCTCAATACTGGTTGTGTATTTATCACAAGTGTCATCGTTTTCTTCTTCTCTAGTTCCTTCTGTGAGATAAAATTTTCAATATCATCTTGTTGTTTTGATATTATTTGTTTTTGTGTCTCATTTTCTTTTTGTGTGTTGTCTAATTCTTCTCTTGTTGTTTCTGCAATTTCTTGGTTTTTAATTGCAATTTCTTGATACTCAGAGATTTGTTTTTCTTTATCTCTTATTTCCTTCTTTAATTCTTTAGTATTTTCCTCTATCATTTCAATTTTCTTCTCTAATGTGTTTGCATTTTGTTCTAGCATTTTGTTTCTCTTTTTCAACTTTTCAATTTCTTCTTTCATTCCTTCATTTTCTTTTTCCATCTTCTTTTTATTAGCTTGGATGCTTCGGATTTTTTCTTCTTTATTATTTACTTCTGTGATTTTCTTTCCTTCTATCTCGTTTATTTTTCCTTGTAGTTTTAAGTTTTCTTCTTCTAATTTTTCATTTTCTTTCTTTATTTCTTCATAATTCGTTTGAATCTTTCTATTTTGTGTTTTCATTTCTGTAATTTCTTCTTCAAATTCTTTTTTAACTATTTCTTTTGCTTTTTCCTTCATTTCTTCTGAGATAGCTTGTTCTTCTTCCTTTCTTTTTGCTTGATATTCTTTAATTTCTTCTTTTAATTCAGTAATTTGATTTTTAAGTGCAAGTATTTCTTCTTTTTCTTTTTCTTCTTCTATCTTTTCTTCTTTATTTTTTGTTTCTTCTTGTATTTTCATTATACTTTCTGTTTCATTTATTATTCTTGCAATTTTACATCTATCATTCATTTCTTTAATTGGGTTTTTGTTTTTAATTTCTGCTTCTATAGCCTTAATGTCTTTTTCTTCCCAATCTTTTGTTTTTTCTTTAAACTCTTCTTTCGTCTTTTCAATTATCTTTTTCTTTTTAATTGAATATACTTCTTGAAGAATATCATACCATCTTTTTCTTTTACCTTCATATTTTTTTAGTATTTCTTCGTATTCTCCTTCATTCCATTCACTTGTTATTCTTTTTATTCTTTCTTGTATATCATTTATTGTTAGCCATTTGTATTTGTTATTTGTATAATCTTTATTGTTATTGTATTTACCTTGTTTTTTATTTGTTTTTCTTTGTGTCTTTTGTCTTCTAAACCCTTTTTCCTTGGTGTATCGTTTACCTTTATTGTTATAATTGTTATGCCATTTATTGCTATTGACATTTCTTTTTTTGTTGTATGACCTTAGATTTCTATGTCTTGTTTGCTTTTCTTTACAAGACCCTAAGGTTTTACACAATAGCCATGGCATTAAAATTTGTTGTATTTCCTGCATTAGAAAAGGATTAAAAAAGAATTTAAAAGAAAAAAAAAAAAAAAAAAGGAATCAATTATGATTAACCTTATTTTTTAGGTTTTCATCATGTTGAGAAGTGAGCGAATCAGTTTCTTCAACACGCTTTATTTCTATTAAATAAAGTTTTTGCAAGCATGCTCGACTTAAATGGTTCCTCAATTAAGTTGCTGCCTGACTTTTATTTTGATTTTAATGAGTAATATAATATTTCTCATTCTTTATATTGTTGTTTTAAGGAGAGTATATCCATAACATACTGTTATAGCTCATCTCCTTTTACCTTCGACACCCCTTAAAGAAACCCTATTCCTTGATAATATCCTTATGTTTAATTTTTGTGCAACAATATCAATTATATATGCGTCTTCTTTAATAAATGATAATTCTTAATACATAATACCTCCTTAGTAAATAATAATCCTTATAATTAATAATGAATAACAATACACGTTAATGAATAATAATCTTTTATAATAATCACTTCTAATAAATATTAATAATAATAAACAGTTAGTGTTGAATAGATATTATCTCACCAAAGGCACGTCATGACCAGACGATAACTGGGAGATTCGAAGCATGGGATTATTTTAGGGTTTCATGTGGTGTCTCTGACGTGCCATCTTCGAATCTCTAAAAAGAATTTAAAAGAAATAAAGAAAAAGAATTAAAAATGGAATTAGAGAATAAAAAAAAAAAAAAGAAGTGAAAGAAAATACACATTCACAAAAGATAAAACATAAATCATCAATTGGTATAACAAAAACAAAAAAAAAATACTAAGAATTGACAATTAAATAACATTTAATATGGAATTTATGTTTTTTGTTAAAAGAATAAAACCAGAAATAATGAAAAAAAAAAAAATAAAAAGGAATTAAAGTAATTTTAATTGAGATGAAGAAAATATTTTTATTTCTCCTTGACTTAAAGTGTCTATTTGACTTTGAAGATTATTAATTTGATTTTGATCTCCTGATAAAATATATTTATCAAATAAATATGAATTTGAATTTTTAACAGTAAGTCTAAGTTCACAAATACTTTTATCTTCTATTTAATGAATATTAAATTCAATTAACTAACAAAGAATAAAATTTAACACAAACTTTTTTCAATAAATTCTTTTTTTTTAATTTTGTCAATTTCTATTGCTTTAAAAGGAGGATTTTGGAGAGGAGAAGTTTTATCCTTAAAAATGAGAATACATTTTCTTCCTAAATACACTGAACAAATGAATTCTTGATTAAAACAAATAAATTCTTGATTAAAATACATGTCAGAATATTTTTTTAACATTTTATAATTTAAAGTTCATTTGAAACGAAAAGAAAGAGAAAAAGAAAAATGATTTAATTTAATCACTTTTCATATCTTTTATGATTTTATTAATTGCTTGTATTCGTTCTACAAGATTTGGGTGAGAGTTTTCAATTGTAGAGACAAATGGATCTACAACATATGCTGATAAATTATTCTTTTGTAATTTAATTAAAGCACTTGCTAATTGATGATTACCATGTTTAGTAGCATATACATCAGCTTGATATTCAAAATTTCTAGAAATAAAATTAATTCCTAAAGAAACAATTTCCATAAAAGGTTCAAGTAAACTTTGTAATAAAATAAATCCAACAACAACAACTTTTTGATCAAATCCAAATTGAGTATAAAGTGCTTCATCTAATAAGAAGAATTCAATAAATTTAAAAATAATAAAGAATTGAATTGATTGAATTCCTAATAATTTAAATATATGGTAATGTTTACAATGTCCAACTTCATGTAATACAATATCAACTAATTCATCTGAAGAACATGTTGTTATTAAAGTATCAAATAACACAAGATCTCTTTTTCCAAATAATCCTGAAAAGAATGCATTTCCTTCTTTTGCTTTAGAAGAAGCATCAATAACAGAAACAGATTTTAATGGGAAATTTACTTCATTTAATTTTGATTCAATTTCATTTTTATATTGATCTTCTTGTAAAGGAGTTTTTTTATAAAACAAAGGAATAACAAAAGGAACGAATATTAAAGAAATAATAATATTTAAAGTCATTATTCCAAACCATAAATACAAAGCTAAATTTTGTGTTTCAGAGACGAAATAAAGTAAAGTTATTATTATTAAATTTAATATTGTTTCTAAAATAAAAGATTTAATAAAGTCTTTAATAAATACAATAAGTGACATATTATTCATTCCATATTTTTCACGTATAATAAATGTAGTATATAATTTAAATGGAATTGAAATTATTGTAGAAATAAAATCAAATATTATTATAAATATTATACTCGTTAAAAATTGATTATATATCGTTGAAAAATCCCAAATAATTCTTAAAATTGGTGAACATAATACATACATATTTATTATAAATGATATTGTTAATCTTATAAATGATACTTTACTTAATTCTAAATGATAATTTTGTGATTTCTCAAATTCTTTTTGTTCAATACTATCACCATATACTTCTTTAACATCTGTTGGTATTTCTTTTATATAATATAATTTATGTTGTCTATAATGTTTATATAATTCAAATAATGTAGTTAATATTGTTAACACTATTTTATTATTATTCTTATTATTCTTTATTTTTGTTTTTTCTCTATTTCTTTTGTAAAAAAAAAAAAGAAGAAAAACAAACCAATAATACTTGTCCAATATGGAAACATGTTTTATTAATATTTGAGTTTTAACCCTTTTTTTATTTTATTTTTTTTTTTATATAAAAAATAAAAAACAGAAGAAGGAAATGGATTATTAATCTCTCTTGAAGATGAAAGTATTGAAATTAACTCTATTATCACTTAATGAATTGCTTTTATTACAAAAAAAATAACCATTAAAATCACATAAATTACTCAAAGAAAGTCATTCATTATTTTTTAAGAAAGTTATTGTCTCTTTTAGTTAATGGACCTTCATCATTTTATTCAACAACAACTTCTTCTTTTACAAAAAGAAAATAAAAATTATATTTCTATTCAAAATGATATTATTTCTTTCTTTCAAGGATTTTCAAATGATCAACAACTTCAAGTATTAGCAGATTATATATTTTATATTATTAATTCTGTTATTACTAAACATTTAACTAAAAGTTTATTTTATCATAATTTTATTAAATTATGTTCTTCTCTTCTTGTACAAATACCAAATGCTTCAACAATGTTATTTCAATTAATTATACTTCCTAAAACAACATTTCAATTTAAAAAACAAATTACTAAATTATTATATTATTTTAATCCATCAGTATTTCCTGAAAATTCACAAAATATTTTAAAAGATTTATTATTTTATTCAACATCAACAAAATTACAATGTACAATATTATCTTTATTAATGAAAATGAATATTAAATGTAAAGAATATTATTTATTATTATCAACATCTTCAAATAAATTATTACATTTATTAAATCATCAAGAAATAATTGAACAAACATCATTAGAAGTATTATTACATTTATCAATGAATACAATTACTCATGATAATGCAATAATAATTTTAAATAATAAATTTATTTCATTTTCATCTGATCAAATTCGTTTATTATTTCATTTTATTATTACTTCTTATAATGATTCTTTTATTCAACCAATATGTATTGAACTTCTTAAAATGATATCAAATATCCCTGAAACACTCTTTATGAAATTAAATTATTTAATTGATGCTCCTTTAATTTCTCTATTATCTACTCTTCTTCTCCATCATATTACTCCTCAACAATTTTGTAATGTTAATAAAATTACAATAACATCAAATCAATTTATACTTCATTGTGCTGCACGTGTATTTGAAAATAATCAAACAATACCAATTGAATTAAATGAATTATATATATTAAATCAATTAGAACAATGTAATATGGGATTAATTGATATGATGATTTATTGTCCACAATTATTATTTAAAACAAGAATTAAAACATCTGAAATATTTGAACAATTATTAAAGAAATCAAGTTATATTTATCATGAATATTCAAATATTGGAATAATTGTACAATGTTGTGTTAGATTATTACCAAAAGAATCAATAACTATTATTATAAATTATTTATCAAATGTTAATTTTAATTATCAAATGAGTGAAACACTTGGATGGAGTTTTGAATATTCAATTCAATATTTTATTCATCCAAGTTATGTACAATTACCTTTAATGAATGAAACTGAAAAATCAGTAATAATTATAAATACTCTTCTTTCTTCTAATCAATTTATTGAACCTTATAAATCTACTTTAGAAGAACAATATATTATTCCTTTATTAGCATCTAGAAATACTGTTGTTATTGCATTATTTATTATGTTACATCATTTTATGGATGATTTAATTGAATTACTTCCAATGATTATTGAACAATTTTGGAATGATACAAATCAAATGATTCATTCAAGTTTATTAGAAACACTCATTCATTGTATTAATGAATATGGAATAGAAAAGGTTGAATTAAAATTAAAAAATTGTAATTCAATACAACATGGTTCATTTCATTATCAATCTGTTGCTTCAAATGAAATTACTGAAATTTTTCAATTTCATTTCGATTTTTATGTTGATTCAATACTTCCTCGTGTACTTAGTGAAGAACTTCATAAACCTAGATTATCAAAAAGAATTAAATTTATTATTATTAATGGAGTAATTGATATGATGAAAAATGATATTTTACTTGATCCAATTGTATTAAGTAAAACAATTATTATAATATGTAAGGATATGCCTGAATATTTAGATAAATTAATAATGTATTGTCATTCACGTGATGAAATTGTTGAAGAAGCATTATTATCAGCTCTTCTTCAATTAATTCAATCAAAAGAAATCAGTGAACTTCTTTCAATTATCAAATATTTTATTCAAAGAAAAATTATTAAAGGAAAACGAATGTTTATAGGAATTATTGGGGAATTAATCAATGGATATTCAAATACAATTAAACTTATTTTTATGAAATTATTAAATGAAATTACTGAATGGGGATATGGTTGGGAATTATTTAGAGGAATTGGAAGTGTAATATTAAATAGTATAAAATTTAAAGGAGAACTTGAAAAAGAAAGAATAAAATGGTTATTAAATGAAGAAGAAACAAGAAAAGAAGATGTAGAAACAATTCCTAAAACACAATTTTCATTATTATATGATTCATTATTTCATTTCTAACTAAAATAAAAACATGATTGAATTATTGTTTATAACCCATCCATCCAATCTATAATTCTATCATCTATTATTTCTTCATTTCTTAATTTAATTTTATTTACTGTATGATATAATTTTTTCATATAACTTTCAGTGTTTGTTTTTAACCATTGAGTCTTATCTAATCCTTCACTAAAATTATTGGTTTTTATTGCCTTTTTCATTTTATTATTAAATTCTACAAAACTTTCTCCTTGAACAAGGCATTTACCATTTTTAAAATACATGATTGTTATATATTCTTGAGCAATATTTAAATGAGAAATAATATATGGATCTTCAAATGTATACATATGATAAATAGGAATATCTTTTCCATAAATTGAAAATTCATCTTGAGTTACTTCACGACAATTTTTTGGTGTAGTAAATAAAATAAATTGAGGAATTTGTTTTTTAACTTCTTCCAAATCAGAGTTTTGTTTGAGATGTATTAACCAACAAGAATGAATATTTTGTTGAGACATAAAATTTATTTTATTTTTATTTTTTTCAACAATTGTATTAAATATTAGTGTCTTTTCAAAACTAAAGATTAAATGATATTTAAAAAAAAAAAAAAAACTGTTCGAAAGAGAAGATTCAATGAATAAGAAAATAAGAAAGGAAAGAAAGAAGAACACTGAGTAATTATTATTCATCTTTGTTATCTCCATGTTGATTATTCAAATATGAGTATCTGAAGAGGTTATCTAAATAACGATAAAGAGTACAAGCAAGAACCATTTGAACAATAGCAAAAATAGAAAATGCAGCTACCACAGCAAATCCAGCAATAGACAAATTCCAAATAGAATTAAATTCTTGAATACAAGTATGTCCTTGTGAAAATGCTGCAGGATAAGCACATTTTGAAGCATCAGCTGGAAGAGTTTTCCATCCACAACAATGGAATCTTAATTCCCAAGTTGCAATAGTTGATGACATAGTTGCTTCTGAAGCAGCAGTTAAACCAAATGTAATCATTCCAAAAACACCTTCTAATACAAACCATGTTATTAACGATACTATTAATGTCATAAAATAAAGCATCATACTCCATTGTTTTTCTAAAAGAGCACCAACCATTCCTAATGAACCACTTAACATACAAATTGCACCAGCAACAATAAGATATACACACGATGCTTTTGTAAAATATAAAGTTAAATCACCATCTTTTCCTTCAGCTGATCTAGCAAATGCATTAATATCTTTTGTAAATACAATTGATGCAACGATTAAAAAAAATCCTATTAAAACATAAACAGCTGCTGCTATAGTTGTTGATAGTTCAAGTTTACTAACCATTACTTCTTTTTAAAGTTCTCTTTTTAAGTTTCTTCAAAAATTATTCATTTTTTTAAGTCTGTTATTATTTTTAAGTTATTTTTAGATTTTTTTTATTTTATTATTTTTTTTTGTTATATAAAACGTAAATATGAGATAAGTTTTTAATGAATAAAAAGTCACAAATGACAAAATTGTCTTAAACCCGTAAAATTTGGGTAATCAGTCGGTCGTTCATAATCACTAGAAGCTAATTTAAAACCATACACACGAGGAATATAATGAAATGCATTTTTAGGATGTTCATCAAGTTGTAATAATAAAAGATGAGCAAAAGTAGTTCCAAAAAATGCACCATCTAATTTTCTTGAAGCGAATTGTTGTGGGACTATATAAATATCATTACAACAAGGACAATACAATCTTACAGGTTCCATACCTGGATTATCATATAATCCTAAAGGAAGAAGAGGATATCTCTAAGTAATTAATTCATGAGATTCATTCATTTTTATTTTAATAAAAGAGAATTAAACAAACATTACATTTCATACAAGGACAACATCCAAAAGCAGATTGTTCATATTTTCTTAACATTTTTTGTTGTCCAGCTGAAGTAACAATATATCGAGCATGAATTAAACCATATAATTTTTTTGATTCTTCATCAATTTCTTGTTGGATATCTGGTTTTATTTCTTGTGAATATTCTAATTGTAAAATTGTTTCAATTGCAAGTTGAAAATGTGGAACACTATTTTCTAGTCCATATAAATTAAAGTCATTGTCGATAAATGACTCATCTACTTCACACATAAATTCATTTTCTCTAAAAATTAATTACTTTTTTATTCTTTCATTTTTGTTTTTAATGAATATAAAACAATTAAAATTTATTCAAACTCCAATGAACAAAACCATTTAATCCAAGTCATTTCCCCATTTTCGTCCTCTGATATATTCATTAATTTACTATTTCAATTAAACATAATGAGTTCTTTTTCTGTCTTTTTGAAAGGAAAAAGAGAGAAAGAAAGAAAAAATAAAAAGAAAAAATAAAAAGAAAAAATAAAAAGAAAAAATAAAAAATAAAAAGAAACAAAAATATTATATAAAAAAAAACTTGGACAATTTATTTTATTGCTTTTTACTTAAAAAAAGATTTTATCATGTTATTTACTCATCACTTTCTTTACAATAATATATCTCGCCATATTTAGTAAATGAATGACCTAATAACCAATACATTTTTTCTTTTATTTTTATTGTTTTAAAATACGTTTTCATAGTACTTTTTACTGAATTACGAAATTTTGATGTGATTGATAATGTTTTTTGTGTTTTAGCTAATACACAATTTAATAAATCTTCATATTCAACTCGAACAATATATCTATCTGATTTTTTAATCCATTGAAATACTTCTCTACAAGTATTAATTAATTTAATTATTTGATAATAACTTAATGGTTCAAGTTGTTGTCTTTTTTTTAATTCTTCCATTGTAATTGGTTTTCTAATTGGTTTTAATGATTTATTTGGGTTTTCTAAAAGAAGTTCTTCTTCTACAATTTTTTGTAAAATAGGATTTCTAATTAAAGGAGAGTGAGTAGGATAATGTGAAGGAATAGGTGGTATTTGACCTTTACTATGAAGTTTAGAAAATATTGTAATAGTGTCAAGATAGTTAGTTCCTGCTTTTATATTTTCCATTTCAGTTTTAAAATATTTAATTATTAATCGTTCTTTCTCTATAATGCAATTATATCGATGTCGTTCATTTGATAAACTCATCACTTCTTTTCATTTAGAGTTTTGTGGTTTTAATTTTCAAATTAGATAGAAAAAAAAAACTTGAAAAATACAATTAAAATTAGTACTAAGGTTTTTGAAAAGAAGTTAGTTTAGATATTTCTTCATTATTTGATAATAATATAAATCTCTTATTATCTCTGATCATTTTTGAAAGATATGAGTTGACTTTTTCACCAATCATTTGAATGTCATTTTTATTAAATATAATTTCAGAGTTATATCTTATTTCATTTATGGTTTCTTTTTGTTCTAATCCATTCTTTGATAAAAACAATTTACAATTTAATGTAAAATGTAATTCTGTTAATAAATCAATCAAAAAATGAAGGGATTCTATAAATTTATTAGTTTCATATCTTCTTAATGCAGTTTCATGTGAAAGACCACTTTCTATTTCTTGTTTCATTCTCTTTTCACATCTTTTTTCAATAAATGAATTGACTGGAATTATATCTTCTTTTGAAAATCTTATTTCTTTTACATTTAAAAATTGAGAGGTTGTAGTACTTCTTTTTATTGGTTTATCAAAATAAATGTCTCCATATTTACTTAGAATTAATAAGAATATAGATTGTTGATATACTTGATAATTCTTAGTTTTTTTATATTTTTGACTCTTATTATGTGTATGTTTAATATTCAAAATTCTAAGAGGTTTCTTCTCAATTAATTGAATATCCATTTGATATATAGTTTTTCTTTGAGTATTTCAATAAGAGAATGAAAGAATAAACTTAATTATTCTACACCTATTTGAATTTTCAATTATCTTTTTTTTATTTAAAACTTTCATTTCCTATCTCTATTCCTTTTTCTTTTAATATTTTCTCTTTTGTTTTATTGAAATTTCTTTCAAAGTATTTATATGTTATAAACTTCAATTTATTTTCTTATGATAATATATTCTTATTTTAATTACATTTTTTTTTCAATAGAATTTTCAAAAGAAATATTCATTTATTTTAAATTTTCTTTGTAATTCGTTATCAATTGATTTTCAATTGTATGAATTTTCAATAATTTAATTCTTTTTTTTCAATAAATATTCCAATATATCAACATCCATTTGTTCTTTTTCACTTATTTTAATTCAACTTATTTTTTTGTATAACAATATTCATTTATTTATTAATTATTTTTTATTTAAAAAGGAAAGACACATACTCTTCATTATATCAAGACGTTAATAACTTCTCTTCATACTCTATTATGACAAAATTTATTCTTCCAGTATATTTATTATCATTAATTTATGTATAATCTATATATAAGAGTTATAATTATTCAATTTGATCAACGATTATTTAAATAATTCTTTAACATATTTATTTGGTTGTTTATGTTCATTGGAATATTACTTTTATATTATTTCATTATTAAAAAGGGTTATTCATTATTTGAATATACTTTTATTCAACTTAACTGTTTCTTTGTTTCATTATTATCATAAATGTATTTATTCCATCAAACAAATTCATTTGTCATTCACTACATTTATCTATTTTATCTACTTGAATCTTTATGTAAAAAATATGAAACTTATTCAAATAACCAATTCTTTGAATGTTTTATTGATGATATTCTATCATCACTAAATTAAATAACATTGAATAATATCATTAAATTATGAATATTCTATCAATGTAACATTGACACATTCCATTGAAGTTATACACATACAATATCTTCCATTGTTAGTCTCAAACTCACGTTTTTATTTCTTATAATATTGTTTAGTTGTCACATTCTACATGAATAGACATTCGTGAAAGAGTTATCATTTTCATTATCCAATATTTCATGCTCTTGCTGTTCACTATTTCTTTATTCATTTAATCTAATTTGTACTAAAGTGTTTTATTTATTCAATTAATTATTTACTTTACATTGAAATAAATATTAATGATTCTGTTGTTTTTCATAATTTCATTTCATCTCAAAATGAAAAACCATCAATTCTTTATTATCAAATAATGTGTGTTGCATTTTGTTAATGGATAATTTAAGAGTGAGTAAATAAATACATAAAAAGACAATAACACATTCAATAAATAAAATAATGAGTTATTGAGAATAACATTTACTATAAAATCAAAAATTCGTGTTTTTCATTTTTTTGTTGTATGAAATTACTAATTAATAATAAAAACAACTAATAAATTATTATATTTTAATAATCTATTTATAGTATAAAATAACAAAAAATTAAAAAAATCAAAATAATAAAAAAGAAAGAAACAATAAATATCACAAATAATCTAATATTGTTATTCTTCATATTCATTGATGTTAATATTTTATATTATATTATTGTCTATCTGTATTCATGCTAAATCCTATGATTGTATTCCATCAGGAAATAAATTTGATGGTGGATTTAATGATAACTTTTTTACACTATGCAAAACAACTAATAATGAATGTTCATATTATTTTACGGATGACTTCACTTATTCTTCAACTAACGCTATGGAATGCAAAAATACATATTTTAGTGGTACTTTTACAATGACAAGTTTAAAGGATTTTTGGAATGCAAAGACTTTTTATATTAAACAACATTCTCAAATTACATTAAATGGTAAATTTCATACAAGAGAAGAATTTAACATTGGAAAAAATTCTAAAATAAATTGGAATGGTAATGTCTCATTTGAACGACTAATTACATTTGAAACAACTCCATCATTAAAATAACATCAAATGCATATTTTGAAAGTGATTGGGTTCATCTTTATAAACAAATTTGAGGATATGCAAACAAATTTGTAATTAAGAATCAAACTAATAATAATCAATGTTTTGATATAATGTCATTTAATAATAATGCACTTGAATTTGATAATATATAAAATAAACATTATTTACAATAATATTTTCAGAATAGAATTGATATTCAAGAAGTTAAACAATATTTAATATCAAACAATAGAATAATGAGATTTTGTCCAAATACAACTGATTTAGATACAAATGTTACTTGTACAATGAATATCAATAATTACAAAATATCATATTTGTTAGGTGTTACTCATCAATTTAATTATTCACATTTTCAATATGATGATAATGATGAAACTGAATGTATTTTTAATATTCAACCAAGTGTAAAATCAGTGAATTTTAATAATGATATTAAATATACAACTCTTCATATTGAATATGATATTACATTAAATAACTTTGTGTATACTAAACAGATTAATGTTGAAGATAATATTAAATTAACAACAATTTTATCTTAAACAGAGAAAAAAGATATAGTTTAATAAGTTTGAAATTACATATAACAGAGAAAATAATGATAACTCATAATTTAAATACAGTTCCTCAATAAAAACAGTATATATCAATAGAAACAATGAAATAAATATTCAATTAATTATACAAATAAACAATTAAGTTTAACTCTAATTGGCATTTTGAATTGTAATTATTTTGTTATCAAATCTGTTTAATATTTCATTAATTCATTTACATCAACAGCATTAACTAGTCACAGTAAATGTAATAATAATGATAATTGATGAACAATAGTAATAAATAATGAATTAAAAATGATTGATTCAGCTGATATAATCAAAATAGGCACAAAAATAAACAAAGAAATAATGCATCTAAATAATTTACAAAAATGAAAAAAAGATGCAAAATAATTTGCATCATTAGAATATTTCACTTTATTATATTTTGCTCCTAAAAAAAATAAAAAATATGATAAAAATACAATCTGTATATATTTATGTTTATATTTTATGATCATTTGTATTCATTTTGTATGAAATATTAATGAAATAGATGATTTGATGAATCATATTTAATTATTTGTATTTTTATTCTTTTTATTCTTTTATTTATTTATCTATCGTATTTTTATATATTTATTTTTATATTTATTTCTCTGTTTATATTATTTATATCATTGTATTCTTCTTATTATCTATATATTATTATATTATTCTTATTTTATTATTTTTATGTTTATATTATTTAGATTTTCTTATTGTTATTCTTTTATATTTAAATGTATTTTATTATTTGTTTATTCATCTTTATCATTTTTATATTATTATCATTTATATCTATTTTCATTTTATATCTATTTTCATTTTATATTTATTCTCTTTTGTTTTATATTAATATTAAATTTATCTTTTATACTTTGATTTTATTATTATATCATTGATTATCATTTCTCATTTTATTTATCATTTATTCTTATTAATTCTTTTCTATATTCAATATATATCATATATTCATATCATTTTCATTTATATTTTATTAAACTTATATGTTATAATAATAACATAACACATATTATTGAATATATATTAAACATCATAATGAAGTTATACATATAAATAATAAACATAAAAATGAATAAAATATTTTCATCAATAAAATAATATTAATTATTTTACATCATTAAATTAGACACTTTTATTGAATATTTCTAATTTTTACATTAAAAATACATATTTATTTCTTCTTTTATTACATCTTTGTGATTTATTATTTTTATATTCTTCTTATACTTTCTTTTTATTCTTTTATATATTTATATTCTTTTTATATTATTTGTTTTTCGTTGTTTTTCTATTTCTTTCTTCTATTATTTATCAATTTTATATTCATTCTTTCTTTTTATTTCTTTTTTATTAGTTCTTGAGTATTGTATATTTCATTAATATTTCATTTATATATTATCAAAATATATGTTTTATTGATTTTATGTTGAATAAAATATTGAATAAATCAATATTTTAAATGTTAAATATTCAATATTTATTCTGAAATGTTGTGTATATTTATTATATTAAATTAATATGATGAATGAATATCAATATTATTGTTTATTTGATTTTAAAAAATAATAAATGAATATGAAATAATGAAATAAAATAATGAAGACAATGAAATGATAATGAAATAGAATAATCTAATATTGAACAAATCAAATAAAGAATATATTGAATATATCATTATTGTTACATTGTTATTTATTATTTCAATTATTAAATATTAATAAATTATTA
>NW_001915108.1:0-23148 GCF_000208925.1 Entamoeba histolytica HM-1:IMSS
TATATTTATTTCTCTGTTTATATTATTTATATCATTGTATTCTTCTTATTATCTATATATTATTATATTATTCTTATTTTATGTTTTTTATGTTTATATTATTTAGATTTTCTTCTTGTTATTCTTTTATATTTAGTTGTATTAGATTATTTGAATATTCATCTTATTCATCTTTTATATTATTATCATTTATATCTACTTTCATTTTATATTTATTCTCTTTTGATTTATATTAATATTAAATTTATCTTTTATACTTTGATTTTATTATTATATCATTGATTATCATTTTTTCGATTTATTTATCATTTATTCTTATTATTCTTTTGTTTTATATTCTATATCATATATTAATATCATTTTCATTTATATTTTATCACTTATTACATGTTATAATAACATAACACATATGATTGAATATATAATAAACATCATGATGAAGTTATACATATAAATAATAAACATAAAAAAGAGTAAAATATTTTTCATTAATAAAATATTGTTAATTATTTTATACTATTGAATTAGACACTTTTTATTGAATATATCTCATTTTTACATTAAAAATACACAATTTATTTTTTCATTCTTTTCTTCTTTTATTATTTATTCTATTTATTACTCTTTATCTTCTTTCTTTTTATATTCTCTATTTTCTACTTTTATTCTTTCTTCATCTTCTTCTACTTCTTAATTTATTTTTATTCTTTTATATCTTTCATTCTCTTCTTTTTCTATTATTTGCTTTTTTTTCGTTGCCTATTGAAAACAACACCCACATAAATTCATGTCTTTACCTGCTTATTTTATCATATTTCCTTTCTCATAACTTTTCTTTTCAGTTATCAATAAGTCATTGTACTATTGATTTATTGATAGTAAATCTTCTATACTTTCTTTTAATTTTTGTTATTAAAAATATTACTTAATTCTTTTTTTGTTTCACAACTGTTCATAATAATGATATTTCTATTTATTATACAGTTTATTAATTATTATGTTTCATTATTTTTTATATAATTAAATAAATTTCATTTCTTTATTAATTATGTAATAGTCAGTTATGTAAAATAAATGGTGTTTATACTTTACTGTAACACATACTGTGTTGAAACCAATATTTAATAAATTTTAATTAATAAATATGATAAGATTATTTGTATTTAATAATATTAAAGTTATAAAAATGAATTTACTGTTTCTTTTTATTTTTATTGAAGTTTAATTCCAATAGAGGTATGAATTATTCTTTTTTTGAATTAAACATCATTCTTAAATTATACATGAAGTATAAATGTCAATAGTAAACAATTAATATATCTTATTTTAATCATATTACTATTTATTCTATGTTATTTTTATTGTTCTTATACTAATGAAATAATTTATTTTATGTAACATTTAAATAAAAGAAATGATAATTCTAACTAAGTTTATAATCAAAACATCAATAATTAAAAATTAATTTTAAATACTAGAATCTAACAGAAATAATGTAAATAAATATTAAAAAAAGATTATCCCATAAGAATGACTTGATACTATTTCAGTATGAATTATGAAGTAATTGTGTTAATGTTATTATTAGCATAAAAATCAATAACTTTAACGTTGAGTTTAATAACGTAGAAAAAATTATAATATTCATAAAATAAAAAAGTCATTGTTTTACAGTAAAACTACGAACAGGTAATTATTTCAGAGTTGTATAAATGAATAACATAATATTAAGTCAATAAAATCACTAAGATAAAAATAATAATGAAAAATTCCTTTAAAAATTAACAAATTTATTTTTGAACAAAAATATCAATAAACGTTTGATAAATACTTTTTCAAATTTTTTTTTTAAATCATAATTATTTGAAATAGAAGACATTTTTTGGAAGTCAAAAAAAAATTATAACAAACAAATAGTGTTAGCAACAAACGTTTCAATTATATTAATTTATTTCTCGTAATTGTGAATTGAATAAACTACAATAAGAATGGATAAGGATAGTCTGAATCATCATTCTTAGTTAATATCCATTCTTTAATTCTATTAACTTTCTGAAGAAAATATAATTTATTGATTTTATCTAACGATTGTTGTGTAAGTTTTTGAGGTCCATTTAATGAGTTCTTTAGATGTTTTTGTTTTGGATTTATTAATTTACTTTTTTCAAATTTTTTAGGTTTTGTTAAAACACTCCGAACATACTCATTCTTTTTATCTTCTGTTGAAGAACAAATAATTTGTTCTTTTGATGTTTCTTCAGTAGAAACTGGTACATCCTGATGGGTCAGTTTATCTATAACCCTTTCCTGCTCTTGTTTTAAGATAAACTGCCCAAGTTCCATTGTCTGCATTTTCGTTTATGTCTGATGATTAATTTTTCTCAGTTCAGTACTTCTTTTTTATTTTTTATTTGAAAAATTGAATCTCTTTTTTTCTCCTCCTTTTTTACATTAATTCTCACTTTTCTTTTCTAATTTAACAAATTTATGATTTTTGATTCAAAATAAAACTTCATTTTTTTTTAATTTTTGCATCACTTTTAATAAAATTTTCTTTTAAGTTAAGTGATTTATAATAATTTGTTGACTTTAATAAAAATTAATTTTCTTTTAATTAAAAATAGTTATATAAAACATAAATCCAGCACAATAGTTGATTAGTTTATTTTTTTAAAACGTTCGACAATTAAACTAACTTCTTTATTATAAGAAGAATATTTTGACACAAATTTCTTTTCTATCTCTGAAGATTGTTCTGTGATATTAACAGACTTTTCTTTCTTTAATTCATTTAAAAGATTAATAAGGTTTTTGTTAAATGAATTATTCTTCTTTATCAAGAAGAATGTCAATCCAATAGTTTCAACTGTGAGTAATAAATTTCTTCTTATAAGAAGATATTCTTCTTCTGTGAGAGTATTAAATTGAGTGTTAATCCATTTACAAATTGATTCTAATAATTCATTTCCTTCTTCAACTTTTTCTTGAACAATACAATTCATTACTTTAATAACCATCTGATTAAGTTCTCCTTCAATATTAAAGTCTTTAAATTGATAAGGTTTTTTTGATTGTTGTAATAGAAGAAGAATTTGATTTAATGAATAAAGTTGTTGATATTGTTGATTATTTCTTTCAATATCATAAAATGGAGAAACTAATTGAAGATGAGGTAAAGTATAAAAAGTTTCACAAAAATAAGCGTGTCTATCACAATTATCAATAAGTTCTGTTCCTATTGGTTGATACATCTCAATAATTTTTTGAATTTTATTAATACATTTTTCATGAATAAATTTATTATTTTCAAATGAATGGATAAGAGAGTCTTGGAGTTGTCTTAACACTTCAAATATATTTACTCCAGCTTTTGTACTTGATTTTTTTAATTCCTCTTCAAATTTAAATAAATCATTTAATTCTTCCCAATTCATTGAGTCAATAGCTTGAGTTACATTATCTTTCATATAAATAGCATGATCTTTATGAAAATTATAATATTTTTTTATTATTGTTTCATATTTATCATTTATTCCTAATGAATAAAATATTGGAAATATATGATGTCCTAATGACTCTAATAATACATCTTTAATATCCATTCTTTGATGCATAATTTCTTCAACTGCATCTTCTCTCATTCCAAGCATTAAATAACATTGTACTTCTAACATATGAAATTCATGTTCATCTTCATTTTTCTTTAATTCATCTTCACAAATGTTAATTGCTTTAAATAATGAATTTCTATTATGTTCTCTTTGATAGTTTTGTATTAAGTTACAAATTTCTACAATATTTTTTTCAACTGTTTCTCCTTGTATTTTTTTAATATCTTCTTCTGTAAGTTCTAAACAACATTTTAATTTTAATTGTGCATTAAACAAAGGATAATCTTTTGTTATGTCAATCATAGATAATGCAGTCTCATTATTTAACTTTGGAATAATATCAGATGCACATAATCTTAATTGTGAAAATTCTTTTAAATAATTTAATATTTCTTGTTGAACATTTTCTTTTGTTCCAAATTGAAGTTGATATTCAATAAGAAATATAAATACTGACCTTCTCATAGTAGAACTAAATTTCATTTCTTTTCTTTTATTTATAAGCTCTAAATATTTCTTTCTATCTTCTTCTTTTAAATATTTAAGTGAATGTAATAAATAAGTGTATGCACTATAATCTTCATCTTTAAATTCATCTAAATAACTTATTACCTTATTTGGAATAAGTTCATATTGTTCACTTTTTTCTAATAATTCCATAATAACTAGATAATTTTCTCGTTGTTCAAAACGACAAAACATACCTGATGAAATACTTTCTTCAAGTAATTTAATCATTTCTTTATAATTTTTTTCTTTTTGAAGTATATCTAATAATATCATAACTTCTCCTTTCTTTTGATGTGAACGAGTTAACATCATTTTAGCCATAATTCTTGTTTTTGGATTAGATGCTAATAAGTACATTCTTAATTCAATATATTTTTCTTTATTTGGATGTTTTTTTATTAATTCACTAATAAGTGTTTGTTGTAATGAATAATCATTTTCAATTTGTGCAATAAAGAAACGGTCTTTAATTCTATCATCATTATTTTTATCTTTCTCATAAAAAATTTTAACTGCTTGAACATATCCATCAATATTTTTACTTGCTCTATATCCATATAATATCCAATTCATTGTTATTGGTGTAATAACATCTTCTTTTATTAAAGAGTTATTGATTTCATCAGCTTTTTCTAATTGTCCTGTATATGCTAATCCATATGCTTTCATTGCTTTCCAAAATTGGTTATTTGGTTTTTTCTTTAATTGTCTATCAACATCTCTTAGCATTGTTTTAAAATTACCTTCACGAATCATATCAATCATAGCATTAATTTTATTATCATCAGGAATTTTATGAATTGGATCGTTCATTAACTTTTTTAGTTTTTGATTATTTCTTTCTATTATCAAATCTCTTTTTAAACTTTTCTTTATTTTACTATACTTATAATTTCTTGTATTATTAAATTTCTTATTTTTAATAAATATAACTTTTTATGATTAAATAATAATAATGTATAATTTCTTATTAATATATTAAAAATAATCATAAAATATTAATTAAATCAAAAGATTGAATTGCTTATGACATCTCAGCCATCTCTTCATCTGGTATATCTTCATTATTCTTTTTATGATTACGACAAGTAAGTCTTATTTCACCTGCCTTTGGACTAAAAAGACTTTCAAATTTTGAAAAATATCCTATGCAAGCAGATAATATACCAATAATTGAACCTGCAAGAACATCACTGAAGTTATGGTAATAGTCCCTTGTTCTAGTTAACACAATAATTCCTGCAAGAAACATAGGAATAATCACTGGAATCACTATTCATAAATAAATAAAGATTTTTATTTTTTTATATAAACAAACTTCTCCATAACTCTGGTCTATCACTAAATATACGCAACTCACCTGCAATATATAATGAAAGATAAGTATATCCACAAAATGATGCAGCAGAATGTCCAGATGGGAAACTCTTCCATGCATCTTTTTCTTTTCCTTGTGCAACTAAAGCATACATATTAGGACGTGGTCTACCAGCATATATTTTTCCACCTTGAACAAACATTAACCATGTAGTTACTGAAGCACCTAATCCTATAAAAGTAAATATAGTATGTTTAAAACTTAATCTTTTTATTTGGAATGCAATTATTATTAGAATAGTAGAAGCATAAATAACAATACCAGCAACAGCTTCACTAAACGTAGAGTCTCTATAAGGATATAACACATTTACATTATTCTCTCCGCCTGGGACTTCCATATGAAATCCATCAATAAAAGTTAATACAGCAGCAACAGCTCCAGTAACTATAATATATATAATATCTCCTCCAATTTGAAATAAGATGTTTAAAACTTTATTCATTGCAACTAGTAAAAAAACTTTTTATAAAGAAATTTTAGTTTTCATATTCATTTTCTTCTCAAAAGGAGCTTACTAAGTTAAGAAAGTCTTAGATATAAAAAACAACACTTAATAAAGTTGATACATAAATTGGGTTATTTTGGTAGTTTGAAAAATACAAAATAATTATAGATAAATTTTTACTTAACTTATATAATTTTGATAAAAAATAACTGTTTTAACAAATGGATTTCTAAAAAAAGTCACATATTTCTTTATAAGTTTCTGTTATAAATAATAAAAAATGTTATACTTCTTAATAAATAAATATTTAATTTTTTGTTGAATCTAAATTAATAATGAAAATTTTCTTACAAAAATAATGATTGTGTCAGATTCATTAGACATTCTTTTACAAACCATTGTTTTAATGACGTTTCTTATTCCAATTTTTCAAGTAATAACTTCAGTACTATAATTATTAATACTCTACCTCAATACTACCACATACTTTTTTTTTTATCTCTTTTCACTATGAAAAATGAATTTTGGAGCTTCACTAAAATATATTTTATATAATTTATTATAACTATTCTAATTAAATGTTAATAATAGTTTATTATATTCACAAACTACGTTTTATTCTTCAATATATTTATATAAATATGGTGGTTAAGATAATTATTTAAAGTTTATACTATTAAATAAATTTAGGTAATTAATATATGTTATATAAAATTTTATGAATACTCACTCTTGACTACATAATCCTCTGATTATAACTCCTTAAATCAATAAATTATTTTTTTCTTCATTGACTATTAAATAGTATTTAGTTAAATGATGAAATTTTTTTTAAATTTCAGTCTTTTGTTTCAATTGAATAACTCAATAGTTCTTTAAGATAATTTGAGTCTTTACATTTAATTATAATAAAATCCCTTAAACAACTAAAATAATTCAATAACAACTAAATTAACCTTCTTCTTTAGGTACTCAGACGACGTTCTGTTTTAATAAGATGAAAATTAGTTTAATTAATGTTTTTTTTTATTTCATTTAGAATTTTTGTTAATTTAAAGTGAAATAGTGTGGTGGAAGAGGGGATATTGGTCTTCTTGTTGGCTTAGAAAACTCTTGATACTTCTTTTCATTAAATGGTTGAAATTGATCTTTTGGAACAGGTTGTGGAACACTTGGTTTAAAATAAATTGCATAACACTGTTGTCTCGGTTGTTGTGTCTTTTTATTATTTCTACGTCTTTCTCCAGCAGGTGAATTCATGAAGTTTCCTCGTTTTGTTTTTTAAGTTTTTCCTTTTTTGAGATTTATTTTATTTTTATTTTTAGATTATTAATGATTTTATTATTTTAGTTATTTTCTAGTAATGTTATATATATTAAAAATATAATACCAAGAATTCTCAATTCTGTTAATATAAAAATATTCAAAAAAAGAGTTTGTGAATGATAAAAAACTTAAGAAATAATTGTGTCAGTAAGTATAAAAGTGTGAAAATTACTATTGTTAATAACTCTCTTCACTAATAAAATAATTGAAATTATGAAATATATAACATAATAAGCAATTAAATAAGTATTAATAGAACTAGATTCTATTGTTAATGACTCAGGGGAGACTAATCACATCCTTGAGTCTTTTTTCTAGCAGTTTTACGGAGTATGTTTGGTTATGATAAAGGCAGTATTCCATGACATCAATCATGTTTTTTATGACAAGGTTTTTTACTTCTTTCTCGATGTCAATTTCATTTTTTAATTCTTTAATTAATCTATTACTTGAATTATTTATTAATCCATTAATTGAAATTATTACTGGAATTATTCTGACATCTTTTAACTTTTCTATTTTCATTAGAATATTCTTTAATTCATTATACTTATTTCTTTTCTTCAAATAGGCTCCATTAATATTGTGATCAGCCACAATAGTCATATCAAATATTAGAACAGTTTTATTCTTTTTATCTAATATATATGTCTGGTATTTTGTGGTATTGTCATTCACTTTTAAGTATTATTTGTTCAATATCATAGTAATGTCTTTATATTGAACATTGTTTCATATGGGGATTTTTATATTGAATATTTCCTGTATATTTTCTTATTAATCAATGTTATTATGCCAATATTGTCATGGTTTTCTATTTGTGATTTATTATGATAAATACAAGATAGTAGAATATGTTCTACTGTAGCTATATTGTCTTTACAAAGTGTTGAGTATTTCAATCTTTCATTTTTCATTATTTTTGCTTTCCTATACACACAAAATATTGCTCCATCTTGCATTTTAGTTAAATGTAGAAATGCATTCTTTTTAATATTGAATGACTTCCATGCTTTCACTGTAATAGTTTTATCTACTCATTTTGACTCAATCCATCTTCTAAAATGTCACTTATTTGATGACACTTCCATTTTTTGGTGTATTTGTCATTAATTTCTTTATTTCTACTACTACTTCTTTTTCTTTTTTATTTTCTATCCCTTCATTTATTATTTCTTCTATTTTTGTTTCATTTATTTTATGAATTATTGTTTTTAATTCTATTCCATATTCCTTTCTTACTGTACCATCTATCTAATATGTTATTTCTTATTTCACTTTCTCTGGTACAGTAGTACATTACTGTTCTTACTAATTCAATAACACATTCATCATTTATATTTATTAATCATTCATTTCTTCTATAATGACATACAGTTGATCTTTGGAGTTGAATCATTGTACTAAACAAAAAACAAATAAAAATAATAAAAATGATAGTATGCAAATAATAAAAATTCAAAAAGATGAAAAAATGTCAATCATCACAAAACAGCATGAAAATATAGATTATTAGATAATTTTTATTCATTTCATTGTATTATCACCATCATCTTTTTTTAACAGACAAAGCACTAAACTAAAACATATGAAAATTATTAATTTCTTTTTTTGTTTTTTTAACTCTTCAATGACAATAGCACTTTCTTTTTTGGTATATTTTAATTAATAGAGATTAGATATTAATAGTTTTTGTTCCAACAAGAATCAAAATAAATAGAAAATTTGTGTGGAAATGCAAAATAAAATTTGAATGACATTGAAAAATTAGTCTTTGAATTGCTTATTCATCTGGTTCTTTAAACAAAAGGGATTATTAATTATTGTCAACCCAAATAATCTTGTTTCATGCTTTGGTTTAATTTATGTATATGACTAACTTCAAAAAAATCTGTAATACCAACACAATCATAAGAGTGTTAAGATCAATACTTTTTAAATTTCAGAGAACAAAGAACCAATAGTCTAACTTTTTTAATTATTGTTTTTCTTTTTATGGTCAAGAAAAGAAACAAAGAAAAGTTTAGCAAATAGCTTGTAAGGAGTTTTAATAAAACTAATAGAAGTATTGAATTAAAGAAAAAGATTTAATTTAATGAATGAATAGAAAGTATTTGAAAGATTTATTATATAAAAATTCTGTTGTACTTTTTCAAAAAGAAATAACAAAAATAGAATTTCAGTGAAAGAATAGAAAAACAAACCCTAGTTTTTTAAATTCTTAAAACAAGAAGTACATGAAAAGACAATCACTCTCAAATGGAAAACATAGAAAAATTGATGGAGATGATGAGCAAATTGAAAAACCTTCTGCCCTTAAAGGATTTTTAATTCCTGTTACAAAAACTGGTAGTCCCATAAATGAAGAACTTAATGGTTCTACACCATCACCAAACATCCCAGAATCTCCTATGCCAGATGATAACCCTGGTTCATTTGATCGTATGGATCCACCAGTATCCGAATCAGCACAAGAAATGTTAAAAAAAAGAGGAATTAATAGTTTATTCCCAATTCAGGTATCTACTTATTCACCAATTTATTATCGTAAAGATGTTGTTGGAAAAGCACAAACTGGAAGTGGTAAAACAATTTCTTTTACTCTTCCACTTATGGAAAGACTAAGAGCTGAAAATGAAAGAAAAGGAAAGAACCCAAGAGTTATTTGTTTATCACCAACACGAGAATTAGCTATTCAAATAGCAGAAGAATTTACACAATGTTCATGTGGAAAATTTAAAGTTATTTGTGTTTATGGAGGTGTTGATATTCAGGGACAAATTAATAAATTACAAAGTGGAGTTGATGTAATTGTTGGAACTCCAGGAAGGGTTAGAGATCTTTTTGATAGACAATTTTTAAAATTAGACTCTATAGAAACAATTGTTCTTGATGAAGCTGATGAAATGTTAAATATTGGATTTAAAGAAGAAGTTACTCAAATTATGGATTTTGTTCATGGAAGTGTTCCAAAAGAGAGTACTGTTCAAACATTATTGTTTAGTGCAACTATGCCAGCATGGGTTAAAGAAATCAGTGAAAAGTATTTAAGAGATGATGCAGAAGTTATTGATGTTACAGTAGGAAATACTCAAGTTCCAAAGAACGCTAAACATCTTGCTTGTAGAATCTTTTATCAATCCAAAACACAAACTATTGCAGACCTTATCAGGGTATATGGTAGAACAGGAAGAACTATTGTTTTTTGTGATACCAAAGCTGAATGTACCGATTGTGCTATTGCTATTAATCCAATTTTTGAGTGTCAACAATTGCATGGTGATATTCAACAAAAACAAAGAGAACAAACGTTAAATGGTTTTAGAGAAAATAAATTTAATGTATTAGTTGCTACTGACGTTGCTGCAAGAGGTCTTGATATTAGTGGTGTTGATTTGATAATTATGACTCATGTACCAAAAGATATTCCACAATATGTTCATAGGGCTGGTAGAACTGCTAGAGCAGGAAAGGAAGGAACTACAATTACTTTGTTTACTAGGAAAGAACTTCCTCAACTTCAATTAATTGAGAGTAGAATTAAAATCCATTTCCAAAGAATTGGAACTCCACAAAAGGCTCAAATCGCTGAAGTTACTTGTGGAAATTTACCAGAAGAAATTAAAGAAATTCCTGATGCAACTGCTGAATTATTTAGAGATATTTCTAAAAAATTATTAGAAACAGGAGATGCTGAGACTGTCTTATGTAAAGTAATTGCTTCATTGAGTACTGTTAGTAATGACGATTCTGATCGTTCCCTTCTTCAAGGAGAGCCTGGTGTTAAAACTTTGTTTATGGAAACTAAAGGAACAACAACTGGATTTAGTGGTACCAAATTCCTTTTAGGTAAAACTCTTGAACCATCTGAAATTGATAAATTGGGTGAAGTATATGTTTATAAAGACCATTTTGTCTTTTTTGATTTACCAACAAAAATTGCCAATAAGTTGTTAAAGTCTAAATCAAAATGGAGTAAAGCTATTGTTAATATTACTGTTCCTGCTTATTTCCCTGATGATGTTGGAATTGGAAATAGCAAAGATCCAAATGAAGAACGAGGAAGAAAAGGTTCTGGAAATGATAGAAGAGATGGAGGAGAAAGAAGAAGAGATGGAAATGATAGAAGAAGAGATGGAAATGATAGAAGAAGAGATGGAAATGATAGAAGAAGAGATGGAAATGATAGAAGAAGAGATGGAGGAGAAAGAAGAAGAGATGGAGGAGAAAGAAGAAGAGATGGAGGAGAAAGAAGAAGAGATGGAGGAGAAAGAAGAAGAGATGGAGGAGAAAGAAGAAGAGATGGAAATGATAGAAAGAAGTCTGAAAATGATAAAAAAGATAGAAAACGATATGGAAACAATAAAAGTGATGGCAATTCAAGTAGAAAAGGACATATAACTTTTTAGAAAAAAAAGGGGGTAATATTGATTGAAATTGTTTTGAATGACTTTTAATATTTTTTTTTATTAAAAACAGAGAAAGATCTAAAAATTAAGAATTTTATGACAACGTCTGAAGAACAAATTAAAAAGATTAGTATAAATCAAAACCAAGAAATTGAATATCATAACTTAAAAGATGAAAGAGAGAAACATACTAAATCATGGGTGCATTACCCACGTCCTTATATGGATGATGTATTTAAACAATTAGATCCGGAGAAGATTAAACCATTTTGTAAAGGCTCTGATAAGTCAGTCCAGGAAATTTATGTAGTTGTCAAAGGGATTAGTAGAACGTTATTAAGTGAGATTGAAGTATCAAAAATTAATTTACAATATGAAAATAAGATAGTTAGATTTGAATGTCTTATTTGTGACATCTTAGAAATAGCAATTAAATATGAACATAAACTACCTGAAATTACATTAGAGGACTTTGTTCTTAGTGACGAAAGAAATAAAGTTTATGCATATGGGGAATTATTTTATTTATTAAATCTTTATTCTGACAACATTAAATGGTTCTTCATTGATTTTGACCCAGCAAAAAGTAATATTAAACCAATTAACTTAAATAATGTTCGTTTAAATTTAAAAAGAATGGTTGAGTTGTGCAATGGAAAAGAGTCTAGTTACAATGAAATTAAAATGTTTCTATTTGATTTATGTCATATGAATTCTATTCAAAATATTCTTCAACACGGATATTATCAAAAAATTTATAACAGAAAACATGGAGTTAGAATAAATTCTAAAGATTTATTTTTCATTTCAACGGATGGAAAAGAAGTTTCTTTTGAAAATGTTATTGACTCAGAACCTGTTAGTAGTATATCATCAAAAATTGTCTTAAAACCAAAAGATAAATCTTCTTCTATTCAAAGTATTGGTCGAGGAGGAGCTGCATTTATTTTTAAAGGAAAATTAAAGACTAAAGATAATGAAGAGATAGATGTTTCAATTAAACAATTTAAAAGTAATCTTCCAAATACTAAATGGGTTTTTCAAAGAGAAAAAGGAATGAGTTTTTTAGTTAATGATCAAATTAATATACTTCCTGTTGTTGGATATTATGCAGATAAAAGTACAAAGAAGTATTATTTAATAAGAACTTGGGCAGATACTACATTAGAAAATGAATTAAAAACTCCAAAATTTGAATTACAAAATAATCCAGAAAAATCACTAACATATATTATTGATATATTATCGTGTGCAATTAATTTTAAAAATTTAGGTTGTTTTAATAGAGACTATAAATTAAATAATATCTTTATTAAAGATGGTAAAGCTCTTGTTGGAGATTTAGGTACTGCAATTGCTCTTTCTCCAACTAATCCTGGAGTAACTAAAATGTATACTCCATTAATGCTTCCTGACGATTGGGATAAGGCTGAAGATAAAACGACTAATGACATTTATTCTATTGGAATAACATTATCTAATTTCTTAATGTCCCAAAGCAATACTGAAAAGTTAAGGACTCAAGTCATTGACTCCAAAAAAAATGGTTTATACTCTGAAGATGACTTTGTTAAGCAATTGTATCTTATTGTTTATGCGGTAAAAACACAAAATGGTATTTCATTAGAACTAAACAATTATATTGAAGAATTCAAAAAAACTCTTTTAAAAATGATGGCATATGAATGTGAAAAAAGAGCAACATGGGATGATGTTCAAAATCTTTTAAATTTAACAATAAAGACATATGAGTCTTTAACACACAAAAAATATTTGCCTTGTGTTTCAAAAAAGTTATTTACCTTAAAAGATGTCAGTAAGAGAATACTTCAATGGTATTCAAATTTATTAAGTTCAAATGAGGATATTATAGAAAATAAATTCTTTGGATATTCTGAATTAGTTTCTAATATCGAACAGAATGAGCCAAATCAAGAAATGTTTGATTTAACATTGAAACTTGTTGAAGACGTATTATTTGCTGCCAGTAAAAGAAATGATAACAATTTAATGATGGATTGTAAGACAATCTTTGAAGTTCTAAAAACATATCCCTTCATCTCAGATGAACAAAAGTCAATGGTTGAATATCTTTCTTCACTTATCAATTGATGGTATTGAAATGATTTTTAGGTTTTCTCTAATTTATATCCAACAATTCTTTGGTAATATTTTATTTATAACTAACTTTTTTAGTATCTAAAATATATTTTGATTCTTGTTTAAATACCAATTTGTTAATTTTCACAATAATATAATATATTACAATGTTTTTATCATGTTATATTTGAATGGAATAATGAAACTGGAATGAATTATAGTTTTTTATTTCTATGATTTATGTTAAAATCAATTAAATCTTTTGTGCTTTTTGTCATTCAAAATTTATTATTTTGCTTGGTTTGTAAATATGATAAAATATCAAATTGTTTTACAATGAGATTAGATGGTTAATGTCATCAGTCATTGAGCATAATTAGGAGATGAAAAGATGTATTGTATTTAATAATAATATCATCAAAAATAATTATAAAATTAATCTGATGAATCATTAAGTCATATATTAAAATAATAACTAATGAGACATCTTAAAAATGATATTTAAATAAACATACAATACAAAACAGATCATAAAACCATGATGAAATAGATAAGAAAAACAAATTATGTTATGAAACAAATAATAACTTTTTATTTTATAACAAATAAACATATTAAATAAAAGAAGATATAAAAAGAATATTAACAAGCAAAAAACATAACAATCAATTGAAGAATAACGAATAAACCAAAAAGAAATAATAAGAAAATAGATAAACAAAGAAATGAGAATAATAATACATTGTCTATAAAAAAATAATTGGAGAATGACTGTAATTCATAAAATAATGTTTAGACTAAGATATACTTGATCCCAAAAGAAATTCTAGAGTTACTTATTTGAATAAAAAGATCAAGAAAAATAAAAAGAAAATGATAATTAATTGAAATTAAACATAAATAATATTTCAATAAAAAACAAAAAAAAAATGATTTTTATAAATAAAAAGAATTGATTTGGTTTGGCAATGGTAGAAAACATTATTGGAACTACACTTGATTCTGCTATAATATTATGTCAAAACCTTGTTCATACAAGGCATTGTCGTTCTGTTGGGTATGGACAAAAGTCACTTATTTATCATTGCAAAACATGTTCAAAAAATGAAAGTGCTTGTTTATGTGCATTATGTTTTAATGGCAGTGACCATAAAGGTCATGACTATTCGATTACTGAATCGTCAAATTTTACTTGTGACTGTGGCGATGAAAGTCAATGGAAAGAAGAGGGATTTTGTCGTCTTCATGGGAAAGAATTTACAGGAAATTTAAGGTTATTACTTCCAGACAAATACCGAGAGTTTCCTGAAAAAATGACTCAATGTATTGATGTGTATGTTTTTGAATTAATAAGAAACAATATTACAGAAGTAGAAAAGATTGGAGACATTATTTTAAAATTAATGCGAGTTGACTTATTTTATTTAATTATTGCAGAGCTTTTAACAAAACAATTCTCTCCTTCATCATCTGTTCTTATTGAACAGCTTCATCAACAAAACATTACTTATCATGAATTTTTGTATGAAAAGATGTTTACAACACCAAAACCACCAACAACATTAATTAAAATTTTGACATCATTTCAAACTGACTTAACTTTGATTCATTTTGACCATGAAATTATTTATAAACTCTTTATTTATTCATTAGAGTTTTCTCAACACTCATTGAATGAAGTTTTTTGTAATACCTTTATCTTTCGTTCTTATAAAGATAACAATAATAAATATTTATTCTTTAATAAAGAACGTTATTTACAATTTATTTCTATTACCCAATCAGTACTTGATGGTTATGTTAGTCAGAATACAACAACTACAATACAACAAGTACAAAATGTTTATGACTTTCTTTGGGATGTTTTTCTTTATTGTCCAAATGAAATACAAAATGCTCCATTTGATAAGTCATGTGTAATTAAAACTGCAGTGTTTTTAGCTACATTATCTAATCGTTTTGAAACACTTCCATGTTCAAAAATTCATGAACAACAAAACCAATCTCGTCAAGAAATTTTAAAAAAGATTTATTGTCTTTATCTAATTACATCTCGTCTTATACCTAATATTAATATTCAATATTTATATGCTGCTTATAATGAAGTATTGGCAATTCTTATTCAACACATACAAAAATATTTTAAAGAAGTTCCTTCTATTGTGCTTGATGGAGATAATATAGATGTAAGAATTCATCAAACAAATCAACCATGTTCACCTATGGGATTTATTTTACCATTTTTTCTTTCAATTTATCTTAGAAGTATAAAGGAAGGGATTAATCCATTAATCCAAAAAGAAGATGCTAAATTAATTCTTCAATATTGTTTGTTGTCAATTAAATTTCGACAAGATTATGAGAATAAAGTATATATATACAATGATGACACAGTATTGCTTTTTTATTGGTATTATGTTTCTGGAACAAATCTAAGAACAATTTTAAGTGATTATACAATGGTTAGAGTACTTATTCCTATTGTTGGAGTAGAATATTTTATTAAAGAAAGTTGTGTCATGTTTGAAATGATTGAATATTCTCAAAGTATTAAACACTATTCAATACATAAAATTAGCAAAAAGAAAGAAATTGTTGTGAATTATTTAACACTGCTAATACAAATAGATAGAAGATTTGAGTTATTAAATGATTTGTCTGATGAAGATATGTTAAAACTGATAATTTCGCATCATATTATTAGTGGTAATACTAAGCCAAATGAAATAAGTAAAAAAGTAATGATACGTAATTTCAATACATACGATGTATTTGATCTTGTTTATGATAAAGATAATAAACAATTAAGAAAATATTATTTAGAAGAAATAGACCCTTTAACTCCATTATTAAAATTATCAGAAAAAGAAGTTCTTATTAACACTTGTTTATTACAACCTCAAAGCCCATTACCACATAGGTACCAATTTAATAGTCTAAGAAAAGATGAGCCTCATAAAATATTATTTCAAAGTGTTTTACTTTATTCATTAATTAAGGATATAATTGAATTAAGATTAGAAGATATTTCACCACTTATTATTATGTTAATTCTTGAATGTAATGATGTTGTTGAAGAATTGAATAAAACTATCACAACAAGGAGATATATTTTATCAGAGCCAAATCATGAAATGGAAAGATTGATGAGAAGTGATGAAGAAATGTTTCAAATAAATGAATATATGAAATATTTTGGAAGAGAAATGGGGATGAAAGAAAAAGAGTTATTTGAAATGAATGAAGTTGTTAAAGAAATTGGAAATGAGTTTGAGGTAGAATATGAAAATTATAAGAAAGAACAAAGAAAAAATATAAAACACCATAAAGACAAACAAGCACAAATAAAAAAACGAATGATAAACCAACAAAATAAAATATTACTAAAAGATAAAGAAGAATTACAAGAATTAGTTAAAGAAGAAGAAGAAGAAATTTGTGTTATATGTCAACAAAAAAAGAATGATATTGTAGGATTTTTTACTTGCTTTAGTGAAAATAAAAAAGTTGAAACTATCAGAAAAATGCATAATGGAATTAAAGTGAAATGCAATGTTAATGGATGTCAACATACTGTACACTATAGTTGTTATCAACATTATAAAAGAAATATATGCCCAATATGTAAATATCAAATTAATCATTTTCTACCTCATCAAAATGAATTTAAGAAAGAAGAATCAACTATTAGTGAAGGAAAAGAAATTACAAGAAAAGAGGTATTAAGAAATTGTATTTCTAATGAGTTTTATGATGAAAAAAGTAAAGAAATTGATATATTAGAAAATGTGATTGATTGTTTATATGGTACAATAGTATCATTACAATGTTCTTCAGAATTAAATTATTTATATAAAGAAACAGACAGACAAATAATACTATCATTGTTAGAAATAGCTCGGTTTATTTTTTGTGAAACTGAATTATTTCAAGACATTCATCAAATGCACTATGATATTGAAGACTATTATCAACAATGTAAAAATCCTCTAAAAATTTATTTATTTAGTTTAATTTCTCAATCAAATACAATAGAACGTATTGCTTGGACATCACAAGCAAGGAATTGTGCTTGTATTGCAAAACAACTTGGATTATGTCATGATGAATTTGTTTGTATTGATGATAACATTCACTATCAAAATATGATATTACCAACGAATATACAAAAACAACTACAAGAATGTCTAAGTATTAAACAACTTACTGAACAATTGACATGTGTACTCAATGATCAAATAAAATTATTAAATGAAATTATTCATATTAAAGAAATTAATGTATATCTAAGAGTTTATGAAATGATGGGATTTATTGATGAACTTTCATTTAATAGTTTGCCTGATATCAAACAACCAATTTTTGATTTTAAATTACAAAAATATTTTAAAGATTTTGTAGGTCAATTTGCGGAACAAAAATGTAGTGTATGTAATGAATTACCAAAAGAATATATGAAATGCTCATATTGTTTAAATTGTGGTGCCTTTATTTGTGATAATCAAGAATGTTTTATTAGTCATAAATTAAAAAAAGAATCTCCTGATTTATTATATATTTATTTAAGAAATGGAAGAATTTGTGTTCATATTAATTCAACACTAACTGCTTCATCTTGTATTTACTTTAATAAATATACAGAACCCTTTGAACAAAGTCAATTAAAACATAGTGAATTTATTTTAAATGAATTAAAGTTACAAGAATTTTTACAACATTATATAAGAGGAGATGTTATAGAAAATCCAATGTTTAAATGATTTTTAATAACAATATTTTTTTTTTCTTTTTATAAAAATCTTTAACAATATAAAACTTATAATTTTTCATTAATACAAAAATGGGACTAGAAGATACACTCATGGATAATGGTACTTTGGGTTATTTATTATTTTCAACCCTTTCTATTATTTTATTTGTAGTCATTGCTATAGTATTACAAATTCTTCAAAAATTTAAAATTATTCATTAAATAACCCAATAACAACCTAGTTGTTTTTAAATAAAAAACCCTGTTTTCAATTATTATGTTTACTTTTTTCTTTAAATTAATTCAACCGTTGATCCTTTCGTTTGTTGTGGTTTTTCTTCTTCTTCTGGAACTTCTTTTACTTGTTCTTCTGTTTGTTGAGAATTTCCATTGTTAGTGTTTTCTTCATGAATTTGTGGTTGTTCACCTGCTTTAACTAATTCTCCATGTTCTATAACTCTTTGTTCTTCACGGAATTTTTCTTCTTGAAGTATTTGTAATTCTTCCATTCGTTTTGTTTGCTTGTCTTCTTCTTCTTTAATTGTTTTGAAATAACTATGAGCATCATTCTCTGAACATCCTAAACATTTAGCAAAGAATCCGATATGGTCCATACAATCTTTTTTGTACAACCCCTCAAAGTCTTTTGTTCCACAGTCTTTAATAAATGCCTGTGTTTGTTTAGTTTCATAAGAAGTTTTATATTTTTTTTCTAACTTTTCATTCATTAAAAGTTTGAAATTTCTTAATTGATTTAATTTACAGACTGTAAATGGAATAGTTCTAATTCTATTATTTGATAGTTCTAATGTATCAAGACTCTTTAATGATCCAAGTCCTGGTGGTAACATAGACAATTTGTTGTGAGTACATACTAAGGTTTTAAGATTTACTAATTTCTCAATTTCATTTGTAATATAATCAAATTCATTGAAATTCATTCTTATTTCTACTAACTGAGTACAATAACTAATTCCTTTTGGAAGAACAGAAAGTCTATTATGAGTTAAATTTAATGACCTTAATTGAGAATACATAAAGAAATTACTTGGCAATGAAGTAAGCATATTGTATGAAATGGAAAAATTTTTTAATTTAAGTAAGTTAGTAACTTGTTTTGGAAGTTCTTTAATTTGATTATTGTTAAGATTTAAATCTTCAAGATTAAATAACTCTCCAATTTCTATTGGTAAGTCTCGAATTTCATTAAAGGCAAGGTTCAATGATTCACATGAAGTAACAGTGTTAATACTTGGTGGTAATTTTTTTATTCCTTTTTTACAAAATGTTAATTTCTTTTCTTTGTCATCTGCTGCTTTTTTTATGGTTTTTTCAAGTCCTGCTCCCATTTTTTCCTTTTTATAAGATTTTTAAGATTCTTCTTTTGCTTTTTTTGATGAATTGAATATTAACTTTTAATATCATTTTTATTTATTATTAACTATAACTTTCTTTTCAAGTTAAAATCTAAAATTAATTTTTCTTTTTCATAACAAAAATTGGTTTATATGACGTTTTATAAAAAAAAAATAAATGTTTGTTTTGATGGTTATTTTTATTTTAATAACAATTAACCTCAGTCAGAGTTTGAAATTGTTAATTCATTTAATTTTAATAATTTTTAGCAAAAATTATTTGTAAAAGAAAGAATTGATTAAATAAGTTGTATTATAAAAAGTATATAAAGAAAGTTAATTATTGTATTTTAATTATTTCTATTTTCATATTGAGAAATTGAAATGTTAAAGAGTAAACAGAATTATATGAATATTGAAAATGATTAAGAGAATGTCAATGACGATTTGTTGATGAATTTGAATGATTCATTGACTTTTGATTTTCATAAATTGAAAAATCAGTGTTTATGAATTAATGAATGAAAGTTTCATAGTCAAAGTGAATTCTATGTTTTAAGAATCATAAAATACAATTTTCATGTTTTCAATGAATAATCTCATGAAACATTTCAACTTGTTAGATAAAAAGAGTTATTATATATTCATTTCATATTTGGTCAAATGTAAAAACAATCATTATTGATATTCTCTTTTATTTCTTTATTATTTTCATTCTCTCGAGTTCTATTTATTATTGAATCATTATCAGTAATATCATGTTAATTTATTTATATTCTTCTTTCTTTTACTCATCTTTCTTTCTATAATTATAGTTTATTATTCCATTGTCAATATCTGTCGACTAATTTATTATTTTCTCTCTTCATTTTTATTGAAAAATAATGAAGTTATTCGTCTTTATTTTTGATAATGAAGATACTCAACAACATGTACTTATTGATTTAAGTTCAACGTGTAGTTTTCTACAATAGATAATTAAACATGAATAGATTCAATGTACTTATTTGAATTATTATTGCGATAATTCATGAGAAAGAATAAGAGTAATAAATATAAATACATCAATAGTTTGTATATATCTGGTTATTGGTTCAATAGAATATAATGTTTATTTCATAATAATTGTTATATGTAATGTTATACAAATTCTAATCAATTTCAATCAAAAAGTTGGGAAATGAAGAATTATAAAAATGTTGTTGTATTTTGTTCAATTTTATAGACTGTTAAAAAATATCAATGAAGTTCTATTCAAGTGAATTCAAATGAATAAAACACTGATAATATTTGTTCTATTCATTATTTTATCAATTATATCATTTTGTTTATTATTAATTTGTATCAGATTAGTAATGAAATGTATAAACAAGAGAGAAGCATGGTTTTATTAATATGTGGTATTCTCATTTCAATTATTACATTTCTTATTCATTACACTCATAAACTATGAAATTTTCAAGAGAATCATCAATATTAAAATGAATAACAACAAACAAATAATTCCAAAATGAATTATGAATTTTATTCATCAGAAATTGTTCATATAATCTTTCTTGGTATTGTAATTATTAATGTTTTTAATTTTACAACAAAGATTATTTCATAACAATAGAACTAAGCAAGATAATATAAATAAGAATAATTGTATGAACAAAATTATATACAATGAAACAAATGATGAGTATAAAATAGAAAGAATAACAAATGAAAGTATTTGAACATTTACAGTTGTATTATAGATATTCAATTAGTATTAATCAATAAAATATTGTGATTAATGTATTTTGAATATTCAAAGAAATAGAATGATTCAATTCAAACAAAATATAACAGAATATTTTGAGAGAATAATTTTGAATTAGAATTTCATCAAGACAATTTAATATTAACATATATTGTATGATATAATATTAAATATAAAGTGAAAGTCATTTCATTCAAATGAACATATTTACAAAATGATTTAATTTCAGATGTAAAGTTATTTTGAGAAGTAGTATTTCAATCATTTTCTGTTTAATTCATTCAACGACATATAAAACAAATACTTCAAAAAGCAAGGTATTGAATCTTGTTCTTTATCTAAAAACCATTTCAAACTGTGTATAACAATATTATTAATGTTAATAAGAATGTTATAAATAAGTATAAAGAGGAAAGCCATCAATTATATCCACAATGATGTTCAATTGCAAATATTGATTGAGTGATATTTGAATACCAACTATTTGAATTTCACCATCTGGAACATATTCAAGAATAATGGGTTTTTGAATTAAGAAGAAGATAAACATATTTACAAG
Source organism: Entamoeba histolytica HM-1:IMSS (assembly GCF_000208925.1). Classification (NCBI taxonomy): domain Eukaryota; phylum Evosea; order Mastigamoebida; family Endamoebidae; genus Entamoeba; species Entamoeba histolytica. The sequence continues at coordinate 22,194 of NW_001915108.1, forward strand.
AATAATAATACAAGAGAATTGTTTTCTTGAAACAATGGAAATTCATGGAGAAGTATAAATGAATATTTCATATTATGAGTAATTTATTGAATATTTTGTATTAAAATACTCGTTTTACAATTACAACATTATTTTATGAGAAAGAACTAATAATCTATACAAAGAAGAATAGAACAAATTGAACTTCAACTCAATGACATGGTAATTTATTTTATTTTCAACATTTCATCAATTTTTAATACAAACACAGAAATGAAATAAAAGATATTCATAATTATCATTCTATTTCAATGCATTTAATTTGTTATTTAAGAAATATCAAAATATGGTTACATTTAAATGAGAATGATATTATTTAGTGTTCAATAAATGAAGTGATTTATTCAATAAATTTCATAAGAATAATAAAATATAATAATGTAAGAAATAGTTGGTTTTGATGATAATAGAAATGAAAAATAATTAATACTACAACAATAAATAATATAATTAACAGTTAAAATGATTGAATGAAACAATAAATATATTGAAATAATATTGTTTATTGATGTTTCAAGAGAATAAAGAACAAATAATGTTCATTAACATATTAATTAAATAGTTTTATTTCATAATGTTTTAATAACGTTAATAAGAATAATAAGAAAATGAAATAACTAAACAGATTCTATAATATAAGATAGATAGAGAACACGATAAATAAATTCAAACAAATTATAATTAACACTTTATTTAATGAAAATGAATAAATAAATTAAAATAATTGAATTATAATATGTTTCATTAATATAATATCCATAATCTAATTCAAATATTCATTTGATAATTTTTATTATACATTGAATAAATGTCAATTTCAATGAAACAGAATAATAATGAGATAAGATATAATAAATACAAATAAATTTAAATCAGTTACAATAGATAACAAAGAATAGAATAATGATGAAATGAT
>NW_001915107.1:0-23356 GCF_000208925.1 Entamoeba histolytica HM-1:IMSS
TGGATTAATGAATAAAGAAAGTAATAAATTAATTAAAGAATTAAAAATTGAAATTGACATCGAGAAAGAAGTAAAAAACCTTGTCATAAAAAACATTATAGATGTCATGGAATACTACTTCAATCACAACCAAACATACTCCGTAGAGCTACTAGAAGAAGAAGACGAAGGGATTGGATTAGTCTCCCTTGAGCCAGGAAGAATAGAACCTAATTCTATTAATATTTAATTAATTGCTTTTTAATTATCTTTTATATTTACTTTCAATTTATATTTATTCTGATCTGATTTATATTGTTTTTATCTTTTATATGTTGATTTTATGATTATATCATTAATTATCATTTCTTGATTTATTTATCATTTATTCTTATTATTATTTTGTTTTTTATATTCTATATCATATATTCATATCATTTTCATTTATATTTTATCCATTATTACATGTTATAATAACATAACACTTATGATTGATTATATAATAAATATCATGATGAAATTATACACATAAATAATAAACATAAAAAATAATAAAATATTTTTCATCAATAAAACAATATTAGTTATTTTGCATCATTAGATTAGACACTTTTTATTGAATATTTCTAATTTTTACATTAAAAATACACTTTTTATTTCTTCTTTTCTTCTTTTATTATTTTTTTCTTTTATTACTTTTATCTTCTTTCTTTTTATCTTTTTCTACTTCTTACTTTATTTTTATTCTTTTTATCTTTCTTTCTCTTCATTTCACATTATTTGCTTTTTTCTTTGTCATATAAAAATATCAATATGAAACATTGTTCCAATATAAAAACATAATATTGTTATTGAAAAATAAATAAATCAAAGAATGTTTGACAATATCAAAAAATATAATATCTAATGAATAAAAAAGAATAAAATTATTCTAATATTTGATATGATTAATATTTCATATCATAACATTAATGGAGATAATTGAAGAAAAGAATTATTATTAAATTAAAGAATAGAAGTAATAAAATAGAGATATTAAGAGATATAAAAATAAATGCAGTATTAAATTCAATAAATAGTTTAATAAATATCTTAAATATTAAATTAATTAATGAAATAAAAATGAAATTGTAAAAGAAATTAAAACAATATTATGCAAAAATAATGGATATTATTAAATATTAATTGTACATTAATTATACATAATATATTCTTTGTAGTTTTTGATTGAAGAAGAGTCTGAATATGATTAATTTCTATTGAAAGAAACATTAAATAATACCTCTATTATTACTTAATAAATAGTTATTATCATTAGTTTATAAAATATATTAATGAAATACATCATAACTATTTATTATTATTTAAAATGAATCTTATGAAAAAAAAGAATATTATAGTTATATTAGAATTATTAAATGTAGTTATAAGTATAATATACTATCTACATTAATTTATAAACTATAAATAAATGAGAATAAAAATCAGTTGGATTGTATAAATCAATAATACTTAGAAGATAGAAATAAAAATAAAGATTATATAATAACTCTCTTTCTAAAATTGTTAAAATATTAATAAAAACAAGAATAGAAAGAAATATAACCAAAGATAAGTTTATTAATTAACAAATCAAAATAGCTTTAAAAATTCTTATTATCAATTTCTTTGAATATAATTTGTATTTAATAACTAGAAATTATTAAATTTATTATTTTATATTTTTATAACACAATTATTTTTTGTTTGATTAAAACTTTATATAATCATTAAAATGTTTATTATTTATTGTTTCATTGTTTTTATTATTCATTACTTTCTTTTAATATTCTATTATGTGTATATTTGTTCTATTTTATATGTTATTAATTACATCACTCATTCTTCAATTATTTAGTATAACTTTACTTCTTTATATTACTTTCTTTTATCTTTTATGTTTATTATTGTATTACTTTTTCTTATGTTATTTCAATTTCTCTTATTTATTATGTTTCATTAATTTCTATTAACAAATACCATTGTTAAATTAAACTTGAATTTATATAAAAAGTATTTATTTTAATCATCCGATATTTCATATACTTCTACATCTCTTTGACTTTCACTTGTTTCTTCTTTATTTTCTTTGTCTGTACCTTTTTCTTCTTTCTCATTTGAATTTGAACTTGAACTTGAAGTTGAACTACTTTCTTTATCTTTGGTTTGATATGTGTGTTGTTCTTTATTATTATTAAAATATGTTCCTGTACTACTATCACTCATACTGTAATATTCATTTAGTTCTCCTTCATCATTTTGTTCATCTCCACTCATTTCTGTATTATCATTAAAAATACTTTCTTTATCATTGTTATTATTAAACTCACTGTCATATTTCTCATTTGAATATAAGTCTTCAATCTCACTTTGGTAGAGTTGGTTAACTTGAAATTCAATCTCTTCAATGTCATCACTCTCTAATTCTACTTGTTTAATTATTTCTTTGATACTTAAATTTTCCTTAATAAGACTTTCTGTCTCATGTTCAGTTTGTTCTTTGAGTGTTTTTTCTTGATATTCTATATTTTCTATATTTTCTTTTCTTTGTTTTTTAATTTCTTCTATTTCCTTTCTAATTTTCTTGTTTTCTTTTTCAATTTCCTTCACTTGTTTCTCTTGTATTTCAATGCCTTTTTTTATTTCTTCAACTTCATTCTTCACTTCTATCCCTTTATTCCCTTCATTTGAAATTTTGTTCATTTCCTCAATTAACTCTTGTGCTTCTCTAATAGCCTGAAGCGTGCATTGAATCTCTGTTTTCTTATTGACCATTTCATTAATTCTTTTCTTGCTTTCATTAATTTCATGAATGCATAAATAACTTTTGTGTTTGCAAAGTGCAATTTGTTCTTCACTTCGATGCATTTCTTTTTGTTTTTATTTTTTGTTTTTTGTGTGAAGAACTAACCCTGAACCAACACAACCACTTCTTCTACATGACAAACAACTCCATCAGTATTGGGAAAATCATTGCACAGAAACTTTCTAATGAAGAGCCAAGTATCAGAGATGCAGGATGGAAAGAGGCAAAAGAAGTTTTAATGAAAAAAGACACAAATGAAGAAGTTATGAAAGAGATTTGGATTGGACTTTATTTTTGTTTGTTTATTCAAATTATAAGAAAGAGGAAAATAAATAAATAAATAAATAATTAAATAATAGGGTATTGGCATAGTGATGGAAGAGATTATCAAGAAAAAGTAAGAAAAGAAATTACATCAATAATGAATAAAGAAGAAATTGACAAACACGAATGCATTTTATTTGTAAAAGTTGGAATGGAGACATTAGAAAGATATTGGGATGAAATTGATTATGTTAGAATAAAAAAATATGAAATGTTATTGTGTCAAATGATTCAAAAATATTTATATTTTATTTCACAACATGGATGGAATATTGAAATGATTAAAGAATGGAATGAGTATTTATTAGAACATGTTGTTCCACTTCAAAATAACCCAATTTCATTATCATTTTCAACAAAAGTAGCAGACTATTATTATGATTATCTTAATGATGTTATATATATTGATGAAGCACCTGAACCAAATGAAGAAGCTAAAAATGAGTTAGCAAGATTATTAATAAAGTATTTAAAGAATGGAAAGATTCAATCTCTTCATAAAAGTTTTGAAGAAGCACGTGAAAGATTACAAACGGAATTATATCATTACATTAATTTAGGAGATATAGTTAAAAATTGTCGTGTTAGACCAGTCAAAGAATTTAATAAAACACCATTATTAGGATGTGGTATGGAAAAAGTAGAGAAATTAAGAGCAATAAAACAAGAAAAACGTGATAAGAAAAAGAAGGACAAAGAGCGTAAAGAAAAGATGAATAAAAAAAGAAAACAAAAGGAAGAGAAAAAACCAAAGAAAGTTTTAAATTAATTTAATATTAAATATTGATTTTATTAATCTTCTTCTCTTATTAATTTAATTTATTAGAATTTTATTTCTTTTTTTTATTTCTTTTTTTTATTTCTTTTTTTATTGTTTATATTCAAAATCTATCTATCAACTATAACAAAACATTGGTTAATTCTTATCATTCAAGAAGTGGTATTAATAAAATAATTTGTGTTTGTCGTATCAAATATTGTTATTATTTTATTATTTAAAAAGCAATTAATTAAGTATTAATACTATCATTTCTTTCTTTTTCTTTGTCTTCTTCATAAGTGTTTCATCATTCTTTCTTTTAGAACTAATCATTATTATCATATTAAAAATATTTATCATATTAATTCACATCGTTTATTTATTGAATATCATTACTATGAATTAATATTTCTAAAATAATTCAAATGTTCAAATTAATATCTGAAAATCTAAATAAAATACAAAATCTTTGTTGAAATGAAATTTATATTTATTTTCATGGTTTTAATTTATTTTCTTTATTTTCTTTGTTTTATTTTTGATAAAAATATGTTATAAACTTCATATTTCTATTTTCATTCCTTATTTTACTTTTGATATTATTTTTAAACATTACTTTTATGTTCATTCATTATATTATTATCATTATTTGATTCAACAGTAAATATTCTATATTTGTTTTTATTTATGACATTATTATATTATTCTATTTCTTCTTATTATTTATATTCTTTCTATTATTTTCTACTTTCTCTTATTATCTTTGTTTTTATTCATTTTCTCATCTATTTCTTTTATCTATATATTAAATCACATTTTATGTTTTTATTTTTTTTAATCTACTCTCTTTATGATTTTATTCATTTTCTGTTTATCTCTTGTATTTGTCATTTTATTTTCTATGTTGTATTATTCTTTTCATATCGTATTTGATTTCTATGTTGTATTATCATCTCTCTTCTTTTTTTTCTTTGTTACTTCTTGTGTGTATTTGCTCATTCTTTTATCTTTTTCTTTTATTTTTATTTCTTCTTTTATTCTCAATATTTCTCATGTTTTGATTTGAATATTCTGATTTAAATAGATTTATTTATCTTTTATTTTATTGTGTTTTATTACAATTATTATTCTTTGTTTGTATTTAAATATTTCAAACTAACATTTTGTTCATTTTCTTAGTTATTTTTTTTGTAAATACTTTGTATTCTTCTTTATTTATTATACAATTTATATCTACTTCAAGAACCAACGTTTTTATTATAAAATAATCAGTATTTGTAAAACATAAATGCTTCTAAATGAAAGTTTATGAAAATAAAACCAATTAATTGCTATGATTGAACTATTTGTTTTTAAAGAAAGTTGATTTTGTTATGTGTTTAGAAATATAAGAAGAAAAAGAACAAGAATAAATTGACTTGGAATGAACTAAACTATTTTTGAATCTATTTCATCAATTCCTTTTTCAGTCTTTGTACCATATAATCTTTACTTCTTATTTTACATTATTAGGTTTATTCGAAATGAATACAAATACTTAATGAAGAATGAGATTCAGATGGTTGAATGAAATAACAATAAACACATTCATCATAAATTAGAACAAACAACTTACATACAAGTAGAACAATAAAGATGAAAAGAAATTATCTATTTGAATTACTCTCAATTAATGAATTTCTATTTAACAAATTAGAAAGATAACTCACATAATAAATGAATCAATGTATTTTCAGTCTAACATTATCAGTCATTTTACTAAATTTTAATAAAATAAGTTTCTATTCTTCCTGATTCTGTGGAGAATAATTCTATATCATTTTCTATTTTTCATTAAATAAAATAATAAAATAATAGTAAAGTACTGATAATAAAATTTAAAAAAAACAAGAAAAATAATAACTCATTATTTATAGAAGTTATGTCAAATTCTTTTCAATGTTTTGGTGAATTTGGATTTATTACATCAAAAGAAATTAATCCATGTTTTGAAAATTATATTTTATTCCCATTACTCAGTTTTTTTTCCATATTGTTATGTTTATATTATTGGAAAACACCTTCATTGAAAGAAATAAAAAGTAAAACGTTGTTCAATTTGATTTCTTTTAGTTTAATAATTTTATTAATTATTGAGTCTCTTCAATACCCGCATCACTTGTTTCTTGTTGTTATTTCATTTTCTTTATTTTTATTATACCATTTATCAGATAAAGTCATTATTTTTTATCTCCCTTCTTCATTATTTTGTATTATTTGTTGCTTTCATCAGCACACTTCTCCTTCTTTACTCAGACTATTATGTGCATTACTTTCTTCAATTCAATTGTTGTATATTCTCTTCTTTTCTCCTAAGCAAGGAGTTTCTGACAAAAATTTACTTACACCAAAATACTCTTTAAATTTAATAAATAAATGGACATACTCATTTATAACTCCATTATTATCATTAGCACAAAGTCGTTTATTAAATTCATCTGACCTTCCTGAATTACCACGTGAAGTACCTGTTTTAGAAAAACAATTAAAAAAAAGTTCATTAATGAAAGCGATATTTGTATGTTATTTTCCTAGGTTACTAATGACAGTTCCTTATTTCATTATAATGATAGGAACAGAAACAATTCTTCCTGTAATACAAAAACATATTCTTATGAATTTAGAACAAAATAAATCTATTTTATGGTTATCTCTTTGTATGTTATTTATTCCATTAATTTCTGCATTTGTAAGACAAAGAAATATATATTTATCTTCATTAATTCACGTTCAAATAAAAAAAGAATTAACTGATATTGTATTTAATAAATTGCTTATTGTACAACATGCAAATAACTCTAAAATAGTGAATATTCTTAACATTGATATTGATCGAGTTGTACGTTTTTTGGTACATATTTTTGATCTAATTGATATTCCTGTTTCATTAATAATATGTTCATTTATGTTGTATGACCTTGTTGGTACAGCAGCATTATATGGAATTATAGGACTTTTTATTTGTGTTCCAATAACATTAGTTATTGCAAGTTATCAAAGAAAAATGAGGTTTGAATTAATGCAACTTCGTGATAATAGAGGGAAAATAACAAATGAATTACTTTCTAATATTCGTGGAGTTAAACTAGAAGGATTAGTAGATATTGCCCAACAACGAGTTGAATGTTCTAGAGAAATTGAACAAAAATTAATAAGAAAATTATCAGTTGTTGATGGATGTATGTTTGGAATTACTAGACTTCTTCCAGCAATTATTTCAATGATTACTTTTAGTGTTGCATTAAGAAGTATGGAATTATCAAGTTCAATAGCATTTACAACATTATCAGTATTTCAAATGTTACAACACCCCTTAAGTTTTCTTCCATTATTAGTACTTGGATTAACTGAAGCTAAAGTTGCTATAGAACGAATTGAAAAATTTTTAAATAAAAAAGAATATGAAGGAATTAAAAGAATAAAAGAAGAAGATAACACTTCAATTAAATTAAAAGGAAGTTTTGGATATAAAGACAAAATGATATTAAATGATATTAATTTAGAAATACAAAAAGGAAAATTAGTAATGGTTATTGGACAAGTTGGATGTGGTAAAACTACATTACTTAATGCAATTTTAGGAGAATGTAAACACAATGAAAATTCATTTAATGGAATAAATGGAAGTATTGGATTTATTTCATCAACTCCATGGTTAAGAAATGATACAGTTCAAGGAAATATTTGTATGGGAAATGAATATAATGAAGAACGATTTAATACAACAATTAGTCTTTGTCAATTAGAACCTGATATTAAAATTTTTCATGATGGTATTAAAACACAAATTGGTGAACGTGGAATTACATTATCAGGTGGTCAAAAACAAAGAATTGCATTAGCTAGAGTGATATATAAATTATATGATATTTATTTAATTGATGATGTATTATCTGCAGTTGATCCAAATGTATCAGTTAAACTTTTTAAAGATGTAATTCAAAATGAATTAAAAGAAAAAACAAGAGTATTATGTACACATCAATTACAATATCTTCCATATGCAGATCAAATTATTGTATTAGAAAATCATCAGATTGTTTTCAATGGAAATTATGATGATTTTATTCAAACTGAATTTATGAATACATTAAAAGATATGAAAGAATTAACAAAAACACCTACTACATTATCTCCTATTCCTATTAAAAAAGAAATAAAAACATTAAATCCTTTAGAATCTCCTTCTCATTTAAATGAAACTTCAAATGAATTAATGACAAAAGAAACTATTGAAAGTGGAATAATTAAAGAATCAGTTTTTAAAAAATATATTCAAAGTGTTGGTGGTTTACCATCAATTATTATTTATTTATGTATTTCATTTGCTGTTAAAGGTTCATCAACATTATCTGATTATATGTTAACATATAATCCAATTCCATTATTATATTATTTTATTTTACAACTTATTTCAGTGATATTTACTTTATTAAAAAGTATTATTGAAACACGACTTGGTACAAAAGCAACAACAACTTTACACAATTCAATGTTTTATCATGTTATTCATTCTCCTTTTATTTTCTTTGACACAACTCCAATAGGAAGAATTTTAAATAGATTTACTAAAGACATTGAAACAATGGATACTCAATTAAAAAGAGTACTTTCAATTTGTATTCTTCAAGTCCTCACTATTATCTTTGTATTATTATTAAACTTACTTTCTTCAATTCTCTTTATGCCTCTTTTAATTATTTTAAGTTATGTTTATATTTCTATTATTATATTTTATATTGACTCAAGTCAAAACTTACAAAGACTACAATCAACAACTAAATCACCAAGACTATCTATTATATCAGAAATTGTTCCTGGTTTATTTACTATTCGTGCACAAAATTTAAATCAATTATTATTTGACCAACAATCTGAATTATTTGATATTCATCAAAGAACTACTTATTCTAATTCTCTTGTTGATAGATGGTTATGTTTACGTGTTGATTGTATTGGTGCGTTTGTAATGTTTGGGAGTGTTATTGCAGCTTCACTTGGTGGTGCATCAGTAGCTGGTTTAGCAATCTCCTATGCAATGAATGTAACTCGGTCATTAGTGTTTTTAATAAAAACATTTTCTGATGTACAAAGTAGTTTTGTCTCTGTTGAACGAGTTTTAGAATATTGTGAATTACAAACTGAAGAAGACATTGACCAACAACAAAGAGACTCTTTAATTGACTTTGATCCATTACCAATAACCAACAATAAATCAACAGAATTAAACACCCCTCAAATTAATGTTGAAGACTTAATTCTTAATAAAAAATGGCCTATTGGAAATATCGAATTTAAACATATTACAATGAAATACAGAAAAGAATTACCTGATGTTTTAAAAGATATTTCATTTAATATTCATCATGGAGAAAAAATTGGTGTTTGTGGAAGAACTGGAAGTGGTAAATCATCTCTTTTACAAGTATTGTTTAAAACTGTTTCAAACGTTAGTGGAACAGTGATGATTGATGAAGTACCACTAAATCAAATTCCACACCATATATTAAGAGAACAAATAGGAATAATACCACAAGACCCATTAGTATTTCAAGGAACTATTAGAGAAAATATTGACCCATTTAAAAGAAAGTCAGATAAAGATATTTATCAAATCTTACAAGATATGAGTTTTGATAAAGAGTTTAAAGGTCTTGATGACTTAGTTGAAGAAAATGGAAAGAATCTTAGTTCTGGTACCAAGCAATTACTGTGTATTGCACGAGAATGTCTTAGAGATTCAAAAATCATATGTATTGATGAAGCAACTTCTGGTGTTGATTATGAAACAGATCAATGTATCCAAAAAAGTATCAGAACGTTTATGAAAGATAAAACAGTTATTACTATTGCTCATAGAATTTATACGATTATAGATTACGATAGAATTATTGTTATGGATAATGGTATTGTTCAAGAGTTTGATACTCCACAAAATCTTTTAAACAATACAAATAGTTTGTTTTATTCCTTTGTAAAACAACAAAATGAAGAACATTAATTTAATTAAATTGGTATTAAAAAAAAATTTAAATTGTAAAAAAAGTAAAGAAATAAAGTCAAATAGATTTTTCTCTTTTAGAAGATAGCAAATTGTTTCTTATCACCAGTTCCTCTTGATGTGAACTTAAGAACATTAAATCTAACAGTTTTAGAGAGTGGTCTGCATTGTCCAATAACAACATGGTCACCTTCTTTTAATTGTCTAAAAGCTGGAGAACAGTGAACAGCAATATTCTTATGTCTCTTTTCATATCTTTGGTACTTTGAAACATAATGGAAATAATCTCTTCTAACAATAATAGTTCTTTTCATATGGCATGATTTGACAATTCCAGATAATGTTCTTCCTCTAATAGAGACATCTGATGTGAATGGACATTTCTTATCAATGTAAGTACCTTTGATGGCTTCAGCTGGAGTAACAAATCCCATACCAATTTGTTTGTGATATCTCTTTACATTACCAAAGTCAATTTCTCCCTTTTCATTTCTAGAATGATGGTGGAATACTTGTTTTTGATAAGCTCTTTCAGTTTGCTCAGCCATTCCCCTTCTCCAATTTCTTAGTTCTTTCTTCAAAAACCTTTTTCTTTTTTTTTTTAGAAAACCTATTTTTTTATTATTATATCTTTAATATTCTTTTTTACTATTCTTTTTTATTTTTAAGTAATATAAAATCATTTTGTTATATATAACGAAAATCATTTTTTTTACAAAAACTAAAGAAAATTTAGTTATTATACTCAAACACAAAGTTTAAGAGATTATAAAAAAGTTTAAAAATATATTTTTCAAATAACAAACTTTTTCAATAATCAATGTCTTACTTCTTAATTAGTTTTCTAAAAAAAAATGAAGAAAAAACTATATTTATGGTTATTATTAAAGTCAAAATAAATAATTTATCAAAAGAATAAATAGTTAAATAATAATAAATAAAAAAACTGAACTATTAATACGTAACTAACAAGGTTTAACAAAAATAATTTCAAATACAGGTGTTATAATTATTTATTTGAGGAAGTGAATGAATTTTTGTTATAGTAACAAATAAAATAAAGTAAGAAAAATGAATAAAAAAAAAAAAATAACTTATTTTAATTTTTTTCATAACTAAAAAAGTATATTTTTTCGACATAAATTACAAAATACTTGGAATGTCGAAGAAATTAAAAACGACAAAATAAGATAAAACACAGAACACTTAAATGAGAAAGTCAAAATTGATAATAAAAAAATAATAAAAAAGATATTTAGAAGAAAAAAAAATAACAACTAACAAATGATTCAAATCAACGATGTAACAAATAATAACAAATGAAAAAATAAAAAAAGAAGAATGATCTTATTATTGAATTAAAAAAAAAAGAAGAGATGAAGTGTATTACCATTCTTTTTTTATTTTATAATATTTTGAATTGTTTTGGATATGATGTTATTGGAACTGGTTGTGTAGATTATTTAAATGAAACTGTATGTTTAAAATGTGGAGATGCATATGATAATAATGACTTAACTTGTAAAACATGTCGTGAGTCTGATCCATATATTGCTATTTCTAAATCAAATATGTTTTATGGAATGGATGCATCTGAGAAATGTATTGCATACGATAGTGTCACAGTATTATCTCCTTATTCTATTCCAACTTCATTAGAAAATATAGCTAAATTAAATACATTAAAAGTAACATATTTTAATGGTGGAATGCAATTTTTATATCCACAACCATGTGCTACAAAAACTGTTAGTCGTACTCAATATGTTTATGGTATTTATTTTGATGTACCTGTACAAAATTCATCAGATACAACAGGAAAAGAATATTCATACCAAGCAACTATTCAATGGAATAATGTAAATAAATTTCAATGTAATGTAGTAGAATTAGATGATAATAATCCTCTTAAAGCTGTTAATGAATGTTTAAGTTCTGGAGAATCAATATCTGGTCAAATGAATTGTAATTGGATAGGTAAAATGAATAAACATTATAAATTATTTATTCACTCAGACCGTCAGTATAATTCTTCTTATGGTGGTGGAATTTCATTTAGTTTAAAACAACCTTTATTTGAACCTTATATCCCTTTTAATGCTCGTGCTGTAGAAATGTTAAATCAAACACATGGAGATTTATATTTAAATGTTCCTATGAAGGTTACAGGTTTTTATGGATATCCAGTTTGTGCACCAAATCATTATATGAAATCAATTAGATTTTCTGCTGAATTAATTGAAGGTGTAAGTCTTCTTGTACGTTCTGTAAGAACTGGAATGAGATATGTTCAGGAATATGATTTAATTAAAGATCCTACAACAAATGAAGTTAAAGAAAGATGTATTGCTTTACATACATCTGCAATAGAAGGTAAATTAGAAAATCAAGGAATTAATCAAGGATTATCTTTATTAATTAAATACAATTCTTCTAAACCAGCAGATGGTATTTATAAAGGAATGAATTATCAAAAATTATATTTTGCTTATTTAACTACTGAACCAGAAGAAGATGACTTTCTTAAAATTGCTATTGTTTGTCCTAAAGATTGTAACTCTAATATAAATGCAGGAGTATGTAGTTATAGAAGTGGAGGATGTATTTGTTCAAAAAATAAATATGGAAGAGCATGTATGGATATTTGTTACGATAATGTAACTAAAGAATATAATAAAGCTTATGGAGACCCTTCGTTGTTGTGTGAATATGGTGTAAGTCATTGTTCAATTGATTGTGAATGTGATGATGAGTATCAAGTTATTAATCATCAATGCATTAAATTAACTTGTTTAAATAATGTAGAAAGTGATAGTAGTTTAGACTGTATTAAAGGTACAAATAATTGTCAAGATAATTGTATTTGTATTGAAGGGTATAAACCAAGAAATCAAGAGAATCCAAGTTTAGGATGTATTTTATCAACGTGTGGAAATGGAAAATTAGATGAAGGAGAAATATGTGATGGAGGATATAACTGTCTTGATACATGTCAATGTGCATATAATAATATGGTTTCAGATGGATCACTTGGATGTAAAAATAAAGCTACATTAGCTACATGGGCAATTATTGTTATTTGTATTGGAGGAATATTATTAGTTATTACAATTATAATTTTATCTGTTACATTAACTTCATTTGTTATTAGAACAAAGAATATTGACCTTAGCATTTATCGTCAACAACAACCAATTTATTATTATGATATTACAAGATCAACTGCATTAAATGTAATTGAATCAACAAGTGCACTTGTTGATCCACATCCAGCAAAAGATAAATATCGAATAATAATTGATCATAGTAAATTAAATTTTGGAACAGAAGATAATCTTGCAGAAATAGAAGAAACAAGATTTGAACGATTTGTTGTATCAAATAATTCATCAAAATATATGTTATTAATCTTTCATACACCAAATAATCCTAAATATGTATTTCATTTTATGCCACAAGTACATATATTACGTTCACATTCTATTAAAGTGTGTACATGTTTTATGACACTTCATTGTACTACAAAGATATTTGGATTAAAAATTCATGTAAGTTGTTATTTTAGTAATAAAAGAGATGTTCTTAATAATATTAGTACTTTATTAAAAGACAGAACATTTGCAGAATGGGATGAAACTTGTAAAAAAGAAATGGATCAAAATATGAAATTTGTTAAATATAAATTCCATGGTTCTTTTACTATAGAAACAGATGCAGTTAATTCAATTAATCTTGATATGGATGAAATTCAATTATTGGATGAACCTATTGGAGAAGGTGCAATGGGAACAGTTTATGTTGGAAAATATAGAACAATTTATGTTGCAGTAAAACAATTTAAATGGGAAAATCTTTCAAATGAAGAAATGGAAGAATTAAAACAAGATGTAGTAAGAGAATGTGATTTATTAAGTAAATTACGTAATCCATTTGTTGTAAATTATGTTGGATCAGTTACATATATTCCACAAATATGTATGGTTACTGTATTCTTTGAGTTAGGATCATTAAATAATTATATTCATAAAGGAAATAAAGAAGGTATTATTTTACCTTTTGCCTTAAAAAATAAAATACTTCTTGATACTGCTAAAGGAATGAATTTCTTACATAATAATTCTATTCTTCATCTTGATCTTAAACCAGATAATTTGTTAGTTAATTCATTATATGCTGACTCTGCTTGTTGTGTTAAAATTACTGATTTTGGTACTTCTAGATTTATTCAACGTTTAAATAAAGATAAAGGGCTTGGTACTCCTATGTATGTTGCACCTGAAGCATATCAAGATATTTATGATTGTCCAAATGATGTATTTGCTTATGCAATAACTGCATGGGAATTGTTTTATGCTGAAGAACCATATAAAGAATTCAAATCATTATTTGATATTAAAAACTTTGTTTGTGAAGGTAAAAGACTTCCTTTAGATGGTCCAATGCCAACAGAATGGAAACATTTAATAACTTCTTGTTGGAATCAAAAACCATCAGAAAGACCTATTTTTAGTGTCATTGTAAATGAAGTTGCTAAATTTGAAAATTTAAGTCATCCAGAACTTGATGTTGGAGTAAATTATGAAAAAATTAATGAACTTACTCAATCTAAAAAGGAAAAAATAAACGACTTATTAAATTGAATATTTCTTTTTTTTTGTATTTGATTATTAAATAAAATAAAAAAGAAAAATAAAAGAATAAAAAAAATTTGATTTTATTGTAAATTCAACATAAAAACTGATTAACACTTTCTATTGCCTTTGTTAATTCTCCAAGAACATCAGCATCTTTATCATTTTTAGTTGCAAGTAATGCTGGTTTAATTCTAGTTTGAATAATATTACCTGACACTAATGGAAGAATAACAATAAAAGTTTTAATTGCATTAAAACGGACATTAGGAACTTTGTCTGTAAGTAATTTAAGAACAATAGGAATAATAATTGTAGTAATAGTTTCAGCAGAAAGAGATGGAATAATTTGTGTTATACAATTCATACAAATAATTCTATGATGATATAATCCAGAACTAGCTAAAGAAATTACTGATGGAAGAATACGTGATTTAACCCAATCAATACCACATGATGCAATAAGCTTTTTAATATTTTCAATAGCCTTTACTCGAATTGCATAAACTTTATCTGTTAGTATAGATACACTTACTCGTACTAATTCAAATTGACATTCGGTTAATTGTTGAATTAATTCAGGAATTAATTCTATTGTTTGTAATCTACATCTCCATGATGAATCATTTACTAATTTCATTACAGTAGCAAGTACTTTTTGAGATAATTGAGATAATACCATAACATGATTTAAATAATCTAATGTAGTAATTATCTTTAGTTGTACTTCAGTACTATTGTCTTGAAGACAAGTTTCAATAATTTTAAATAAATAATTTTGACAATTTGCACGTCCAATTTGTGGAGCTATTTGTGTAATAGAGGCAGCAAGTGATGAACGAACATCAATAACTGGATCAACTGATAATTTCTCTGCCAATGGAAGAATTTCACTAATAATAGTTTCTGGTGGAATTTTCTTTGTAATGTCAGCAATATGACTTGCTGCCATAGAACGAACATGATCATCCTCATCATTTAATAAATCAAAAGTAATATCTTGAACGTCTTTGGTAAGTACATCTCCAGGAATTGCGTCACAACATTTACCAATATTAACTGCACAAACATATCTAACATGCCAA
Organism: Entamoeba histolytica HM-1:IMSS; assembly: GCF_000208925.1. Lineage (NCBI taxonomy): Eukaryota > Evosea > Mastigamoebida > Endamoebidae > Entamoeba > Entamoeba histolytica. Next base: position 15,665 of record NW_001915107.1, read on the forward strand.
CATGGATCACGAGCAAGTTCTTTAAAGTAATTAATATATTCTTCTTTACGACAAAGATAAGGAAGACATTTACTAAATCCAATTCTTACTGAATCAATTGGGTCTTTAAATAAAACGTCTATAATATCTGATGGCATATTTTCAACTTTTTCTATTCCACAAGCAACAGCTTTTCTTATAGGTGGAAAAGCTTCTTGTGATAATTCTCTTATAACAGTAAATACACCATCATTTTCTGGTAATAAACAAATTAATTTTGCAGCTGAAATTTTTCCATAGATTGAAACTTTACATAATTCTTTAATATATGGGAGATAATCATTTTCGGGATAGATAGTTATTATTTCAGCAAAACACGTCATTGCCTTTTCTCTTATATTAATCTCAGGTGCACCAAGCAAAATGTCAAACAATGGATATAAATTATATATTTCTTCTTTTCCTAATATTTGTGTAAATAACGGCAATTGGTCAGTTGCAAAAAGATCTAACTCTTCTTCTTCAAATAGCGAATGAACTAAATTTACAATAATTTCTTTAACAGTTTGAATTTCAAGTTCTGGTAATAGGATAGGTAAATATGTCAAAGTTTCCATTCTTATCTCAATATCTTCACTTCTTAAATTATCAAGAAATGATTCCAATGTAATGTCTTGCATGGATCTTATTTTTTATCTTTTCAGTTCTTTTTTTTTCAACTATTCAATTTCATTAGTTTTTTTATTTTTAGTTTCTTTACTATTATTCTAGTTTTTTTCGATTATTTTTATTTTTTCATTTTGTTTTTTTTTTTAAGTTAAATTGTTTATTTAATAAAAAACAAAAAAAAAAACAAACACAAAATAAAAAAAAATAAAAATAAAACATAAAAATCAAAAAAAGGGAGTTTAAGTTTAGTCTAACGCCAATTTTGATAACTTCTTTTGAGTTGTTTTAAGTTTTCTGTATTGTAAATGAGTCTCATTTATAATATCTAAAGTTGATTTTTGGTTAAAAGCCTTTCCACCATAAGCGTATTTATTTAACTTCTTTCCTTCAGCAACTTTATAGACGCGGTACCATTCTCTAATTTCATCAACAGTTTTTTCAATATCATTAGCAGATGTAATGGTTTGAGCAAGAGGATCATTTACATTAATTCCAATAACTTTCCAATCAGTTTCACCTCCATCTAATAATGCTAATGCACAAATTGGTTTAATTTGAACAATTTCACCACGTGCAACTTTCTTTTGAGAGATATCAATGATATCAATTGGATCATTATCTCCAGGAATACCAACAATAGAGTCTCTTTCAAATAAATCTTCCCAAGTTTGGGGAACAGCACCATAATGATTTAAAACATTTCCATGTTTCATATATCTTAATGAACCATCTTTGTTTAAGTCTTGTTTGATTGGATTAAATTTATTTGTTGTTGATATTTCCATTTTAGCGTTTGTTCCTCTTGGAATTTCACAAACCATATTAACAACATCTTTACTTACAAATGCTGGAATTTTATGCCATGGAGAAATTTTCTTTCCTTCTTGTTCAAAATAAATTCGGTAATCTTTTTTACCTAAAGTACCTACAGGCTCTGTTCTAATAGTTCCAAAGTTGGGGACAATAGAAGTAATTGACATCTTTGTTTTTTTAAGTTCTCTTGATCTTTAAAAATTTCCATTAATAATTCTTTCATTCTTTTGATCTTGTATTTTATTCACTTTTTGAACCTTTTTATTTGTATTTTTTTTTTGTATTATCTCGTTTTATATAACATCTTCTATTTTTTGATTATTACAAACCGAAAAATAAAAAAAAAATCTCAGAAAAATATAACGAATGAATATTAAAGTTTATGTCCGTTGTCGTCCTGGAAAAGAAAATGAACATATTGCTAATATTCAAATGGATAATCAAAATTTAATTGTTTCAGGAAAAAAATATGAATTTGATCAAGTCTTTTCATCACAAGTTAATCAAAATCAATTTTGTGATTCTGCATTAGAGGGGTTTATTGGGAAAGTTATTGATGGGTATAATTGTACATTTTTTGCATATGGACAAACAGGGACTGGAAAGACATATACGATGGAAGGAGAAGAAGAAAATGAAGGAGTTATTCCACGAGTGATAAATGAATTATTTATGACATTAGAAAAGAGAGGATTAAGATATAGAATGAGAGTGACTCATGTAGAAATATATAACGAAAAAGTATATGACCTTTTAAGTGATGAAAGAAAAGAATTAGCTATTAAAGAAAGAAAAGAAGGAAATGGTGCATCACCAGAAAGTGCAACTGAATTAACAGTAACAAAAGAAAATGTTCATCAAATATTAGCAAAATCTTCAGGACAAAGAAGAACAGCAGCAACAGATATTAATACTAATTCATCAAGATCACATTGTATTTTTACAGTGACAGTACAAATTATTAGAGACAGTGATTTTGAAGGTGATTTTGTTGTTCCAGGAAGAATTCATTGTGTAGATCTTGCAGGAAGTGAAAATAGTAAAAGAGCAGGAATTATTGGAGATAAAGTAAAACAATTAGAAGGGATGGCAATTAATCAAAGTCTTTTAGCATTAAATAGAGTTATTATTGGGGTAAGTAAAGGAGATAGTTATATTCCATTTAGATCATCACCTTTAACTCGTATTTTACAAGATGCATTAGGAGGTGCTAGTATTACTGCAATGGTAGCTACAATATCACCTGCACAAGAAGATTTAGAAGAAACATTAAGTACATTAGAATATGCAAAGAGAGTTAAAACAATAAAAAATACACCAAAACAAAATGCAAGTGTTAGAAAAGATATTTTTCTTCAAAAAAAATTAGATAAAATTATTAACTTAAAAAAACTTATTACTGAAGGAAAACGTAATGAAAAACCACTCACAGAAGAAGAAATTGAAATATTACAAATGGAAGTTGCTAAAGTTAATCAACAAAATTTAGAAATGCAAGCATTATTTGCACAAGCAAAAGGAGAAGTTAGTGCAGCACAAGACCAATTAAAAAGTGCAATGAATTATATTCATTTGAAAAGACAAAACGAAATTGAATTAAAAACTATGCTTGGAAAAGTAGTGAAGTCAATAGAGATTTTAACAAAACAATCACGAAAATTAGAAGATATTTATGAAAGAAATAATGAAAAGATTAAACAAAACGATGATATTATTAAACAAATTCAAGAAAATGAAAATGAAATAGAAAAAAAAATAACTGAACAAATAGAAGAAGAAAAAAAAGAAATTCAAATGAGTTGGAATGTAATTGAAAATAAAATAGAAGAAAGTGATAAAAAAAGTATTATAGAAGGAATTAATTTTGAAGAGTTTAATCAACAGTGGATTTATAAAGATACATTGGGTAGAATGGAAATATTTTGTAAAGAAGGATTAAAACAAGAAAAAGAAAATAAAGAAAATGTTATAAAAATACTTAAAGAAAAAGAAAATATTAATGAAGAATTTCAAGAAAAATTAAAAACAATTGAAGACATTGAACAAAAAGAAATTAAAGAAAAAGAAGAAGAAATGGAAATTGTAAATGAAAGTTTAAAAGGAGTTATAGAAGAATTAAAAAAGAAAAAAAAAGAAAGTCAAGAATTTGAAGAAATTATTATACAAAATGAAGTAAAAAGAAATGAAAAAAGAAAAGAAATGATAAAAAGTTTAAATGAAAATATTCAAAAGCAAATAAATGAAAATAAAAAAATATTAATTCAATCAATTGAAAATATGGGAAATGAAATTAATAATACATTAGATGAATGGGTCATTTCAGATAATCAAATTATTGATGAACATTTAATTGAAAAAGATAAAAGAAATATTAAATATAAAGAAATATTAAATCAACAAATTATTAATCTAAAAGAAATTAATCAAATTATTATTCAAAAACAACAAAATAGAGAAGTTATTCAACAAAATACAATTCATCAATTACAATTATTAATTCAACAAATAAAAATTTTAATTAATTCATTTAAAGATCAATCAAATATTCAAATAATTAAAATTAATGATGAAAATGATTTATTTATTAGTTTAAGTAAACAATATATTAAAGAAATTATTCAAACAATTGAATTAGGAATTGGTGAAAATGGAATTGTTGGTGCTTTAATTAGTCAAATTAATGAAATTATAAATAGAATGAAACAAAAAACTTTCCTAACAAAAGAAGTTCAAAATGAATGTTTAATTATTAAAGAAAAATTAAATGAAATTAAAAGAAAATTATTATCGGAAATAAATAATATAAATGAACTCACTTTAATAGAATTAAATTCATTAGAAACTCCTCACATTCAACCAGTTACTGTTCCATTATTTACAGTAACTAATAAATTATCTGAAGTTCCATCATTTGGTCTTCGTTTATCAGAGAAATTAAAACATTTAGATACTTTATAATTTATTATCAATTATTTTTTATTACTTTGTTTTGTTTTTTTTAATTTTTAAATTTCTGTTAATCCTTTTTCATTCAAATCATCTTTTGGATAATACGTTTGTAGTAATAATTCTATTCGTTTTTTACTAAGTGTATTTAAATCTGCATTATTACTCAATTCATTTAATATATTTTCAAGTCCTAATGAATCAAAAACAGTTTGAACGTCAACACCTTTCTTAACTCCAAACTCCAGTAAATTTAAAATAGAACGTAATGTAATACTAACGACTTGTTTTGTATTAGGAAATTTAATTAATATAGAAATTAATGCAGCAACTACTGTTGGATAATTTGTAAGTAATAATATAAGATGTTCATCTGATTTAAAATAAGCAATATTTGCAATAGTATAACTCATTTCTTTTAATATATCTTCAGAAAATGAATTATTTAATAATCCATCACAACAAATTCCAATAAAATTAGTATTTTTAACAATATAAGATGCATTATCCACTAATTCATCTCCTGCAAAATTACTTACAGCCCAAAGTATTTCACGAAATATAGCAATTTGATGGTTTGTATCTAATAATTGTTTAAATACTTCAAACAAATTTAATTGTATTAATGTTTGACAAAAGTTAGAGTCTTTACTTGATAGATTTCCAAAGAATCTTAACGCTGGTAAATAAACTAATTTACTTTGTGAAAATAAAAAACCCATTGCCCCTTTTAATAATTTTTTATCTTCAAGAAACCCATCATATGCTCGTGATTCTGCTATAAATGATAATGACCATAAGACGTCTGACATAACAGAATCATCTAACCTAACTTTATATTCTCCTACTGTTGTTTGATAAATAAAATCAAATATTGCTTTCATATTATGTGGGTCAAGAACTAGTCTCATTCTACAAATATTACAATACATCCATGATACTACATGAAGAATTTCCATTGAATATCTCTCTTCTTCTAATATTATTTGAACTTTTGGTATTAGTCCATAATTAAATAATAAATTTATTATTCTTTCTCCATCAACACAAATATTCGCTATTAACCACAATGTTGTTCTCTTAACTTCATGACCTCTTTGAAATAAATTATCTAATACATCTAAGAACCCTGATGTAATTAAATTTTGTGAATATACTTCGCTGTTTTTCTCTGATGTAAATGATACTAATAACTTAATAATTTCTTGAACAACTCCATCATCTAATTGTGGTATTAGTTGAAATAATGATTTACACACTTCATGTTGAACTATTAATCTATTAGTTGTTTGATCTCCATTAAGATAGCTGGTTAATATACGAATACTCATTAAATCTCCTTGTTTTGCCATTTCACAAACTGTTTCAATCTCCTTAATTGGTGGTAATAATGTCACTTTATCAGTATCAACACATCTTCTAACAGAAAGCATCCCTTCTCTTTTCTTTGACCTTAAGTCTGATAGTTGGTCTTGGCGTTCTTTTACTACTGACTCAAATGTAGTTGTTCCTCTTAAATTAGACATTTTATTCTTTTTAAGTTTTTCTATTATTAAAAAATAGTCATATATAGCAAAATAACTCTTTATTTAAACCTAATTATTAAAATATTATTTTCAAATAATTTTTATTAATAATGACTTTCTTTCTTATGCAAAAATTACTTATAAACTGATTCAATTTGTTTTTATAAAAGTTATCAAATCTCTAAAATATCATAATCACTTCATTCTTACAACCTCCATTGATAATCTTGATTACTTCTAATCTTATAATATCTTGAAAAGACAAATGATTTGACTAAAATCTAATCTCATTATTTTTATATTTTTTTTAATATAAAAACATTTGACATAGAATGAAAATTACACAAAACTAATCAACAATTGGTTTTGAAACAATTTGTAGAATGTTTATATTTGTTAAAACTAATTAAAATGAAAAAGATGTATATTTAAAAGCATTGAATATACTAAAAAAGATACTAATGAGAAGTAAAGAAAGAGAAAAGTACCAGAAATAAAACAAATAACAAAACATTGAAATAAATTTAAAATCAATACCTTTTTTAAAATAATTAAATACCAAAAGTTTTTTTTTATAAATTGTTATATAAACAATGAATTACATCATTTTAGAAGATTTCAAATCTCTCTTATAATTACAAAGATAATTTAGAACTTCTTATTTTCATATTTTAATTATTTGAATGAATTATTATTACTTCAAATTTATTTCTTTTATTTTATTATTCATTGAGTTTTTCTTTTTTAAAATTGTTTTTTTTTTTAATTAAATAAAAACTAAGACATTACTTACTTCTTTCATTAAACTTCTTTGCTCGTTTCATTAGATATAATTAAATAAATTATTAAAATATTATGCTAATGTAATGAATGATGCATGTTATTTTATTGTTTTTCAATAAAAGTGTTTATGTTAGTTTGAAATAGTTTCATAATACATTAAAAAGTATAAAAACAAATAATTATTGAATTATCGAATAAGAGTTGTTATATGAAAGTGAGAAATTTTATATAGAGAGTTTAAACAAATTTATGGATATTGATTTTTATTTCTTTCAAGACAAATTTGTTATGAAAATAATAAAGTAGCTATCAAAACACACTATTTCTTCTTTCTCTAATTAATAAAGTCAAACATATACGTATTAATAAACTAGATGGAATATTAAGTAAAATTATATGAAATTGTGTTATTTAACAAAAGAATTTATTTTGTTATTTTTTTTTATTGAGAATAAATGAATTAATTTCAAGTAATTTTAAAAGAAATGAAAAACAATGAAATTTCATTTAGTTTCAATATTAAAAGAATAAACAATTTAAAAAATATTTTTATTTTGTCACGATATTAATATGATATATATAACATTTTAAAACATTCAAAGTTAAATAATAAATCAAAAGAAATAAAAAAGGACTAAAAAATTTGATATTTTTTGAATTTTGAAATAGTCAGAACTTATCTTTTATCACTTTTTTCTCCTAATAAAATTTATGACAATATCGTTATTCTATAACAATGAGTAATTATCTAAAGAATGACCAATTGACGGTATATGTCTTGAGACCAAAGTCAACAATAAAATAAGTAAAGAAATAAAGTAGAAATAAGAAATATGCTCAAAAGGTGCCACACAATTGTTACGTGGCGAAACAATAAAAAGAACTACAAGAAATAAAAACATAAAACATGTTTACTCTTTTCCTTCTCATTGCACTAAGCAGTGCTAAGGTTTATTTCCATGAAACATTTGAGAAT